>NW_012108142.1:1071117-1104756 GCF_000951045.1 Mandrillus leucophaeus | reverse complement strand
CCCTCTCAAGGCCACCATTGACCTTGAGAGCTGACTAGATGATCAAAGAGCACATGAGCTGAGCTATCTTTGGGACCTATTCTTAGCATTTGCTTTTAGGATCACCCAACTCCTTGCTGGTTTCCATTCTCTTGCATCAGAACGTTGCCAAACCTGTAACTACTCAGTCATTTTACCTCTTTTCCCGCTAAACACTACAGCCGCCAGGACTTGTAGTGAGGAGACTAAGTGAGTTGTTTTCACTTAATGTGTATTTCAAAAAGAAAGAGCTAAGAAAAGAGAAACTATCTCAGTGACAGTCACAATGATTTCTGTACTGGATAAACAGCAGTAGAATTTAGCATGAATTTATGGAGGTTAAAGGATCATTTTGTAATGTCTAGGAATCCTGCAATAATCATAACAATACTAGTTTCCATATTTAACTTTCACAGGCATGCTCTGAGGGCTTTACATTTATTAATTCATTTGACTCCCTTAACAAATTTACAAAATATTAAGTTGCTATTATTTTGCCCAATTTACAGATGAGCAAACTGAGGCACAGATGAAGCATGTCCATAACCAGTACATTGCAGCTGAAGGCACACACTTACCAAAACTTTAACATGTGTTAATTTGGGATATTTATCTGCTCAAACTATCTCAGGAGCATTATGACATTTATCGAACCCTTGTGCTACCTTACTCTTCTTCCCAAAGAAAGTTGGAAATCTCATGCAATGCTTTTCCTCTGGCTCTCAATTTATTTTGTGTAGTGTCTGCATTTTAGATATATTCTGACAGCTTCATGACTAGTAGTTTAACTTATTTCTTGGTTTTAACATTAATCGTGGTTTGAAGTATTTCTTTTGAGTGTTATGCCTATTACAGGTCACACCCAGACCCTTTTCTCTGACAGTGAAAGAAAGGACTGAAGGCACAGTGAGAAAGGAAACTCAGAAGTAGATAGGTTGTGCCAATGAGGCGAGCAGGAAGACAGTGGGTGCTAGACTAACTGCCGTCTGTCCTAAATGCCCCTGGATAAAAAGCAGTGGCGCCTGCAGTACCCACCTCACTCAGGACTGGGGGATTCCCCAGTGCATTAGGAAGGAATTTGTCAGGAAGGACGGAGCCACGGGGAAGCCCACACATGCCACCATATATTTGAGATCTTCTGGGGTCCTTTGCACTGTGAATTAACACATTTGATTATGATACTAAGTGGCAGTGACACTAACCAACTTTGAGCTTTCCTGTCGATCCTTGAGCTGTAACTAGGCTTTGTGGTTTGGCTTTGCTCAAAGGCATTACTATTTATTTTCATTCTGAGCTGAATACAGTTAAGTGTTTTGAAAGGTAAAAAATATATATGGTGGGTCTTTATCATACATTATTGATTATCTCTTTAAAATAGTACTGAACTGAATTTGTTTTCATCAAGTAAAACAAATTGCACCCTCCCCCAAATGATGTTTGTGTACAAATGTGAAATAATGAAGCTCTATCATTGTGAAACTAGAATCATGGTAAGTGGGTCACTGAAGACCTTTTAAATTGTTCCACATTAAAATTAAATTATCATTAAGTGTAAAACTGCATTGAATTGTAATATATTATCTGGAGAGAAGATGGGGCCTGACTAATCCAGCAAGTTGATCTTAAGTTTAGAAAAGTCATTATATTCTGATTTTTTAAAAAATGGGTAACTCCAAATATGTAGTTATATGAGTTCTTACATTAAATATACTGTGTGTGTGTGTGGGTGTGTGTGTTTGTGTGTGTGTGACTAAAGTGTAAAGATTATGACCTTTCCTCATTCCTCACAAAAATGTTTCAATTGGTTAATTGTAAACCGAATAAATTTCCCTCTCCCCTCCCCTCCCCTCTCCTCTTTTCTTGAAGGAGACTTGGTCTGTTGCCCAGGCTGGAGTGAAGTGGCATGATCTTGGCTCACTGCAACCTCCACCTCCTGGGTTGAAGCAATTCTCCTGTCTCAGCTTCCTGAGTAGCTGGGATTACAGGTGTGTACCACCACACCCAGCTAATTTTTGTATTTTTAGTAGAGACCGGGTTTTACCATGTTGGCCAGGCTGGTCTCAAACTCCTGACTGCAGGTAATCCATCCGCCTCAGCCTCCAAAGTGCTGGGATTACAGGCACCATACCCGGCTGCAAACTGAATAAATTTCTAAAGAAAATATGATGTGTGATGCTTTCTTCTAATCCAGTAATATCCATATTAATAGAGATACTTCTGAAACCACTCAGCAGCATTGATTTATGGCTTTCTAGTTCACTTTCCTTCACTGAACCATTAGTTGGAGTGTGGTGGAAAAATAGAAGATTCTACATTCTCCCAAGTTTTGAGTAATCGCCAAGTCCACAGCAGTGAGATGGAAAAGGAATAGACTGACTCCTTCCAGACACCGGGGCCTTCTGGAGGAATCGGAAAACCTTTGAGTAGGTCCCGCTTGGGTTCTGCAGATCTGAGTCTCTGTTGCCACATGTCAGGTATTACTGCCAACATTGTTGGCGTTATCAACACTCTGGTCTTCTTACTAGAGACCCCATGTGTGTCTTGGACCCTGGAAAGCTTGGGTTTAACCTGCCGCAAGCATCACAGAGCCAGAAATTCCTACCCAAACTAGGACTTGGGAGTTTCATTCGTAAAACTCATATGAGAGACTTAAATGCTTTGCTGAAAAAATACCTTGCTAAAATGAATGTACGCTATATGGTTTTGGTCTACACTATCCCTATCACATTATGAAGAAAGGAATTATTGCCAGTTTGGGTTACCTTGATTTTAGAGAACCTGTTTTCGTTCTGTTTCCCAGCAATTATTTCCCTTTTCAAGTAATTTGCTCATGGATAAGTAATTGATCCTCTTCTCCATATTGGGATAAAGTCTACATCTCACCCTATAAGACCAGATTGGCCATTTTATCTTTAATAGTCTCTTGTTATTTTGTTTCACAGTAGTTTTTGAAAGAGTGATTATAAATAACTTAATAATTAGTGGGAGCCAAATCATTTTAATTCTTTATGTTTAAAATCTTAAGAAAATATGTAGAGAAAATGGCTGTGCAATCAAACCTTGTGCTTTCAGCCAAATACAATTAATAACTAACAAATTTATAAATGAACATGTGCTGCTTTTGCAGTGAAATGGAAAGAAAATGCGCTGATTTTTCAGTGAAAATGAACATGAAGTAGAGGTGAACCCTAGCAGGGAACTTTCACTTTGGTGTTTAGGCCAGAAATCCTGTGAACCTGTTGAAAATATGGGTTCCAAGAAAGAAAGAATAAAAAACCCAAAAAGCTAGGCTCTGAAAATGAGTGCTAACACTTTTGTAAATCTGCCAAGAATCTCAATACAACTGCTAAAGTTTTGATTTTCAGAAAAACACAGTGGAATTACTAACATGCATGCTGTATAAATGACCATTCATTGAATGAATGCGGTAGCTTATATGTGCGACTGCTTTCCCTGGCTGACTAATATATCAAGCATGGTACTTGTTTTGTGCTCTGAAAAACTTTCTCCATTACCATAGTAACCTCTTACATGTTGGCGGAAGCTGATGTCATTCAAGGTATTATTCATTCCTAAGTGGATTGATACTCAGAGTGCTAATAAGTCTCAGAATGATAAAAAGAACTAAGTATATATACTGGTTAAACATGACTTAACCCTTTCACCCCATGAAGTCCCCAGATGTCCACTGAGAGCATTGCTGAGAACAGTTTAGAATGCTTTCTGTACTCAAGATGGTTATTTAACAAAAGACACTGTTAAATTGTAGCTTACTTTGCTCAGTATGTTTGCATCGTTGTATTCATCTGCTAGGGCTGCCATAACAAAATGTCACAGACTATGTGGCTTAAATAACAGAAACTTATTTTATCACAGTTCTGGAAGCGAGAAGTCTAAGATTAAGGTTCTGGAAAACTTGGTTCCTCGTGGGGCTCTCTTCCCTGGCTTACAAACAGCTACCTTCTCACTGTGCCCTAACATGGAAACCAGGAAATGGAGCTGTTACCAAGAACAAGTGGAAAGAAATCTTCAGAGGCGGAAGGGCTCACCGGTCTGTTGAACATCACATAAAATAAGCAGAAAAAGCATTTCTTGGATTTGGCAATTTAGAGATTATTGGTGACCTTGGAAAGTAACATTTTAATAATAAGGGAGAGATGAAACCATATTTCAGTTGCTTGAGGAATGCACAGAAAATGAGGTAGGAGATATACAGAGTTTAGTTTCCAAAGAGTAAAAATGGCATACAACGGTAACTTAGGAGTGGTGGCCAGAGACTGGAAGACAATTTCATGGGACATATTTGAGCATATTTATAGGCAGACAGAAAATAGCAAGTGGAAAAGAAGTAGAAGAGACAGAGACCTTCATGGAGCAAGGTCACAGTAAAGGCAAGGTGGAACAGATTCTCCAGTAAAGAACAAGGTAACAGTCTCAGAAAGACACAGGATGGAAAGGCAATATGGAGAGTTCTCAAAGAACTAACATCAGAACTACCATTCAAGCCAGCAATGCCATTACTGGGTGTCCAGCCAAAGGAAAATAAATCACTATGTGAAAAAAGACACCTGTACCTGTGTGTTCATCACAGCACTATTCATAACAGCAAAGTCAGAGAAAAAGCCTACATGTCCATCGATGGTTGACTGGATGAAGAAAATGTGGTATCTATACACCACAAACATAATGCACCCACAAACACAATAAAATTGTGTCTTTTTCA
Organism: Mandrillus leucophaeus; assembly: GCF_000951045.1. Taxonomy (NCBI): domain Eukaryota; kingdom Metazoa; phylum Chordata; class Mammalia; order Primates; family Cercopithecidae; genus Mandrillus; species Mandrillus leucophaeus. The sequence continues at coordinate 1,100,015 of NW_012108142.1, read as the reverse complement.
GCAGGTGGATGCAGGTAGAGGACATTATCTTAAGTAAAATGAGTCTGACACAGAAAACTAAATACCACATATTCTCACTTGTAAGTGGGAGCTAAACAGTATGTACACGTGGACATAAAGATGAAAATAATAGACACTAGGGTCCCCAGAAAGAGGGAGGGTAGGGGGCGGGGGGTGAGAGTTGATAAATAACCTGTCAGGTACAACGTTTACTATTTGAATAGCGGCTACAATAGAAGCCCAGTCCCCACCAGTATACAATATAGCCACATGATGAATATGCACAAGTACCCCCTGAATCCAAAGTAAAATTAAATTGGAAAAAAGGGTAGGAGCATTCTCAAGAGGCATCTGCTCCATCTAGCCGCCGGGACTCCTGTCAAATTGCAGAGGTTGTGCCCTGCATGGCGCTGTCTTGCACCTCAGGGAGTTGGACAGGTACGCTCTATTTGCCAAGCTTTGCGCTTTGGGGTGCTGGTGTATCCCAAACCGGGGCTTTTAGTAATTTAGATATAATATATAATATAATATAATATATAATACAATATAATATATACATTTTAATACAGAAAAGGTACTTTTAAAATCCTCTCAAAGTAAAAGTATGCATGTAATCCTATACACAATAAAATTTTACTTTCTACTTTTAAAAGAATTCCTCTATTGTATCATTTGATCTTCATAACCTCCCTGGCCCAAACGCATATTTTTACTGCTATAATGTTGCAAATTTACAAATGAGGAAAATGAGACTCAGAGAAGTTCAATGATATCATCAAGGCCACACAGTTACAAAGTGGAAAAATGGAATGAAGCCCACCATCTCTTAATATTAAATCTTTAAGTGATATTTTACTATACCAGGTGTAAATAGTACTTAACAGCAATATTTGCTGAAGAACTTTAAACTTCTGTGACTGTCTTTCTATTCCCTTTTCCATTCACATTGGAAGGAGAGGAGAACATTAGGCATGATAAAACAAATTTTGAAATTAAACCTTGTCTAATCTTGAGCACTTTTGTATCCCATAAGAAAAAAAAATAGGGTCAAGGTATTATTTAGATTACGAAGTACTGCAATGAAAAAAAGTAGTTGTATTAAGTTAGAAGCTGACAGCTTTTGGAAAACATTGAAACTTTAGGCTGAAAATCATCCAATATCAATTATGGGTGGGGGTGACAGTCACATTTTGCTTACACTTTGAGCTTAGGTTTTGAGCTTTACTTTTAATCCTTCCAAAAACTGATGACGTAAAGGGAATAAGGTCTTTTCTATATTCCCTACAGATGTGTGGTGGTGATGGCACTAAAATGTTTTAAATTTTCAGGAAATTGGAGAGTAGCCTTTAATTTTCAGGAAGAGCTGTTTCATGATAGTGAAGTGAATGAAAGGGAAAGTCCTTGGGTCCATGATTCATTCACTCAAAAAATAACTGAGCAACAATTAGGAGCACCAGCCACAGGGGCCATAGCAATGAACAAAAGGAACCATGTTCCTGCTTTTATGGAGCTACTTTCTCTTGTGGGAGATGGAAATCCAAAGAGTTAATGGATAATATACCAGGTGAGGATACTCATCTTGAAATAATATAGCAGGGAAAAGGAGAAACACTGAGCACGGGATGCTGTTTCAGTAGATGGGCAGGAAGGCCTCTTTGGTAAGTGGCATTTGGAAAGGGACCCAGTGGGAGTGAGGAGATAAACCTTGTGCATATGGGGGAAGGGCAGAGGGAGAGCTCAAGGGACCGCAGGGAGACCAGAGAAGGAGGGAAGGGGATGTAGGTGATGAACATGGGGAGGTCCAGCAATGCTCATGAACAACTCAAAATAGGCAGGAAACATCGGAGAAAATGGGATACAAGCCCTCACTGGGATTTTAAAAGGATAATTCTAGCTACTGTGTAAAAAAAGTACAGTCATGAAGGCAAAAGTGCAGAAATTCCAGTGCAAGGGCTAATCTAACAACCCAGCTCGTAGATGATAATGACTTGATCCAAGATAACAGCAGTGGAGGTGATAAGAAGTTATCGGATTTGGTGTGTAATTTGCAGGTAGACTCAGTCGAATCTGCTCATGGATTATCTGTGCAAAAAAGAAAATGCCCTAGGTTGACTCTAACGTTTTTGGCCCAAACAAGTGGGAAAAATAGAGATTCCCTATTTTTGATGGGTAAGACTAGAGGATGACAGAAAATAGCCTTGGACAAACTGGTAACTAAGAAGTAGGTCTGAGATAAACACTTATCACTAAACAAAAGTAGAATTAAATCATAGTATTTAAATTATTGGTAAAATATTAGTGTAGTTTATTAAACACAATATTAGATAAGCCAGGGAACTGCTCTCACAATGTTAGATAACAGACATCATGGAATAGATTGAGTCTTGAAGAGTTCCCATCTCCAGACGTCCCACTATTTTGTTTGTTTGTTTGTTTTAATTTATTTATTTATTTATTTTTTAAGCACAGTTGCACTCTTGTTGCCCAGGCTGGAGTGCAATAGCAAGATCTTGGCTCCTGGCAACCTCCACCTCCCAGGCTCAACCAAGTCTCCTCCCTCAGCCTCCCAAGTAGCTGGGATTACAGGCATGGGCCACAATGCCCGGCCAATTTTTGTATTTTTAGTAGGGACAGGGCTTCACCGTGTTGACCAGGCTGGTCTCGAACTCCCGACCTCAAGTCATCCACCCACCCAAATTGCTGGGACTACAGGCACTAACCACCGCGCTGGGCCCTCACTGTGTTTTTAAATTACTATTCACAGGGGAAAAAAAAAAAAAGTTTCACCTAAACATGAGTGTGCATTGAATTTGTAAACCAAATTTTCTGGCTTAAATTTTAACAGCCATGTAAGAAACAGTTTTAAAGGAAACTTGGGAGCATCATGATATGCCTGCAGTACCTAAACATTCTGGCAGAGACTTTCTCCTCGCACTGTGAAGAGTGGCTGTGTCCCTTTCTCCTCCTCTGCGGAGAGCTACTAATCACTCAAACAAGCATCCCCGCTTTGATAACGCTTCCTGGGAGCCTGACCTGAAATACGTAAACACACAGACCACCCTACCAAGGGTTTATACATCTAATTGCCTCAGAAATAAAGCACTGATTTTTCTCGTATGAAATAAAGATGATAAAAATTCACTTTTGTACTCACCACCACAGATAGCTACTATTAGCATTGTTATATGCACTATCAATCTTTTCAATGTATAAAAATGTGTATGATTAAATTTCAATACTAGCTATACAATTCTACGTTTGCTTTTTCACTAAACAATATAAGCTTGTCCAGCCTTCACTGCCATTACACATTCTTTTCAAACTTAATTGATAAGGGCTGTGTAGAATTCGATGATTTGGACAATTGAAATAGCAATTGGGGTCTCCCTACTTCCTAAGCTGTAGATAAGATTGCCTCAAAATTCCCCATATAATAGATTGTAGAAAGTTCAATGCCCTCACCAGGATTTCTGTAAATTACTGGAGATGTTATTTTTCTCACCATCAATCATGGCTCTCTGTTCAGGCTTCCATTAAATTAGTTTTCTCTTAGAATCTTCTTACTATCTCACATAAAATTTCCTTGTCTGTACCAGACTGACCTAGATAGGAATTTTGGGTAATTTCCTTAATAAACATCACAGAAGACATCTGTGTGTGTGACTGAAGGTTTGGCGAGAAGGGGTTTACTTTGCTGCAATGCAAATAATCTAAAAACTAGCGTTAGACATCACTCAATCCATTGTTTGGTTGAGGAATTTTTTAGAGGCTTCTATTTTATACTTTGTTCTCAGCACGTGTCTCCCTCTTTCCCCTGCTCCTCCTTTCCTGCATGTTCGTTCACTCTTCTGCCCCTTTCTTCTCCAGAGCTAAACTGAATTATTCTATTACTTCTAGAAAACAGCGTGGCTTTCAGGAGTGTCTGTCCTTGAGCTGAGTTCTGGCCCTTTGATTCTCTTAGAAGAGAAACTTTCCATTTTCTCCTCTTATTTAGTTACCAGGGGGTAAGAGGTGGAGAGACTGACATTTTTCTGTTTACAGAGGGATATCCTATAATTCCTCTAATGTTTGATATTTTCAATGTTTCCATTTTTTTGCTGATATAAATAATTCTATGATAAATAAAATAATTTAAAATAAAATTATTTTAATAATTCTATGATAAAATAATTTAAAATAAAATTGTTTTAATAATTCTGTGATAAATATCTTTGTGACTAAATTTACATCTATATTTGATGTCTTGTTATTCTAGATGTCTAGAATGACAATTTCTGAAGTCTGTGGACATTTTCTAAAGCGTGTCATACTTGTTGGCAACTTGTTTCTAGAAAAGCTATACCAATTTTTATTCCTATTAGCAGTGTTTGTGGACACCCTTGTCTTCCCTGGTGGCTATAATTCTTTTTAATTTTTACCTACATGATATTTGAACATATATTCTCACTTTCTAATTTGCATTTCTTTAACTGCTAGTAGAGTTGAATATTTTTTCTGTATGATTGGAAGAAATGTGAATTTCTTTTTTTCTCAGTTGGCCCTTAGTCTCCTGGAAGTTCTTTTTAAAAATTTAATTATTTTTCTTAAATTGATTTTTAAGGGCTCTTTGCATATTTAGAGTACCAACCAGTTCCTCATTAACTGTTTTATTTTTTTAGTCTGTTAAGTGTCCTACAGTTTTAAAACCTGCAGATGCATAAGTGTTCTAAGTAGCACTTTGAGAAGTTCACATTTCCTTTATGCGTCTGCCTTTGAGGTGTTATAAGAAGGCTTCAAGAGGACCCCGAGAAACACAAGTCAGAACCACCAAGCTAAGCCCCTCCCAGTTCCTGACCTATAGAAGCAGATAATACATATTTATTATTTTATGCTGCTAAATTTGGAAGCAACTTGTTGTACATCAATAGATAACTAAAACAGTGGTTATCTTAAGAAGCCTTTCAACCAAATATTATGTAGAAAGTTACCCTCTATGTTATACTAGTTGTTACTATTTATTTTTAACAGTAGAATGTTTAACCCATTTGTAATATACTAGTGTGATATGGTTTGGCCGAGTCCCCACCTAAATCTCATCTCGAATTCCCATGTGCTGTGGGAGGAGCCTGTTGGCAGGTAATTGAATCATGGGGGCGGGTCTTCCCTGGGCTGTTTTCATGATAGTGAGTAAGTCTCATGAGATCTGGTGGTTTTAAAAATGGAAATTTCCCCGCACAAGCTCTCCTCTTGTCTGCTGCCATGTGAGACGTTGCTTTCACCTTCCACCATTATTGTGAGGCCTGCCCAGCCATGTGGAACTATAAGTCCAATAAACCTCTTTCTTTTGTAAATTGCCCAGTCTCGGGTATGTCTTTATCAGCAGCGTGAAAACAGATTAATATAGTAAACATGAGGAGAATTACATTTAAAAAAAGATGTTTTTTCTTTATTTTGTGAAATGAGGATTATGCATCTCTATCTTCATTGTAGGAATTTGCGTTGATCAAGAGAAAAGTTATTTGTGAAAATGCTTTCTAATTGTAATTTTGAAACACATATTATTGTGGTTATATACAATAAAATAACCTTTTACATAAATGCTTGAATTTATACTGTAATAAGCATGCCTTTTTATTTTCTATATTTTTATTTCTTTGACATCTTGGGGTCCTGCAGACCTGGAAAGACTGCGTCTCCCAGGGATAGTCACCTGCTGGAGATAGTAACAGACTGATCTGAGAGCAGCTTTCCATATGCAAAACAGCCAATCCAGAGTCTACACCCCACCCATCTCTTTTGTTGGGCTCTCAGACACCATGCCACTAGCCCCCAGCCCTAGGCACCTCAGGGCCAAGTGCCAGACAGTTAGGGACAGCCCCTATACCCAAGAGCCTGCTGAAATTATATCCTAAACCTGTTTCCTCCATCTCAGCCATTCCTTTCTGCAGAAACCACAATAAAGGGCTTTTCCTGTGTTTTCTCCTTGCCCCCCTCCCCTGTCTGAACCTGGTGCTTCCCTGTGTGCCCCTACATGATGTGCCGCTCCTCTTGGGATCTGTAAGTACAAATCATGCAGTTATGCATCATTTAACAAAGAGAGTTCTTTTTTAAAATGCATTATTAGGCAATTTTGTCATTGTGTGAAGATCATAGAGTGTGCCTAAACAAACCTAGATAGTATAACTTACTACACCTAAGCCATGTGGTACACAACTTATCGCCCCTAGGCTACAAACTTATACAACATGTTACTATACTAAATGCTGTAGCAAACTATAACATAATAGTAAGTTTTTGTGTGTCTAAACATATTAATAAAAAAGGTACAAGAAAAATATGGTATTAAAATCTCATGGGACCACCACTTTTATGAGATCCTTCATTGATGAAAATATTACGTTGCTCATAGCTGTATTAACTGTATAACTAATCATCTTTTCAATGAGTCATCTCCTGATCTGTTGGTATCACCATAGCTGAATATTGATAAACCTATATTTTAAAACATATCTGTGGCTATATATGTGTAACTAAAATATTGGTCTATTACATACGTTTATATGTGTGTGTGTGTTGGTGTGTTTGCATTGCTGTAAAGGAATACCTGAGATGGGTGGTTTAGTTAAAAATGAGGTTTATTTGCTTCACAGCTATGTAGGCTGTACAAGAAGCATGGTACCAGCATCTGCGTGCGGTGAAGGCCTTGGGAAGCTTCCAATCATGGTGGAAGGTGAAGCAGGAAGAGGCACATCACACAGCAAGAAAGACAGCAAGAGAGATGCCAGGCTATTTTAAACAACTATCTCTCGCATGAACTCATTGTTACAGTGAAGGCACCAAGCCATTCATGAGGGATTCACGGCCATGACCCAAACACATCCCACCAGGCCCCACCTCCATCACTGGGGATCATATTTCAACTTGAGATTTGGAGAGGACAAATATACAAACCATATCATTCTGTCCCTGGCACCCCAAATTTCCTGTTCTTCTCATTTTACTAAATATGATCATCACTTCCAAATAGTCATCAAAAGTCTTAACTTATTCCAGCATGCACTCAAAAGTCTGAAGTCTCATCTGAGACCCCAGGCAAGTTTCTTTCACCTATGCACCTGTAAGATAAAAAGAAAAGTTATTAACGTTTGTGATACAATGATGGTACATGCACTGGGTAAAAATTTCCATTCTACAAGGAAGAAATTGGCTAAAAGAAAGCATTTTGATCACAACCACTTAACCAACCACTTAACCAGTCTCGAAGAAATTACAAACTTTCCTTCATCTTCCTGTTTTCTTCTGAGACCTGAATACTCTTCCAAACTCTGCATGTTACCCAGTTCTAAACTGTGTCCACATCTTCAGGTATCTTCAGAGCAACACCGCACTTTTTGGTAGCAATTTTCTGTGTTAGTCCATTTGCATTGCTATCCAGGAATACCTAAGACTGAGTAATTTTTAAAGAAATGAGGTTTATTTGGCTCACCATTCTTCAGGCTGTACAAGAAAAAGCACTGGCTTCTGCTGAGAACGTCGGGAAGCTTCCAGTCATGGTGGAATATGAAGAGAGAGCAGGCACATCCCATGACAGAAGAGGGAGCAAGAGAGATGTCAGGCTCTTTTAAACAACTAGCTGTTATGTGAACTCATTACTGTGGTGAGGACACCAAACCATTTATGAATGATCTGCACCGGTGACCCAAACATATCCCACCCAGCCCCACTTCCAACATTGAGGATGATATTTCAACCTGAGATTTGGAGGGGACAAATATCCAAACCATGTCAATATGTGTGTATGTGTATATATATTTATAAACTATATAGTTCACAATTTTAATAAAATTATATTTTGGACAGGGAATTTTGTTATCTCTTTTTGTACCTTCAATGCCCATTATACTTTCTGATCAGATGAACAAATAGCTGAGGAAATAAAAGACAGTTTTGTAGTACATGATATTTCTGTATAAACCTTTGATGAGGACAGACCTTGTTTGTAAGCTGTGTTTCTTTAATTACGTTACTTATGGACATCAAGTGATACTCACCAGATTTACAGTGTGGGCGTTTGAGAAGAGCTTTAGTGCTCTGCACTGAAATACCACCTTGCTATCATTGGATATCATTGCAGTTTTTCTCGCTAAGATTTACAGTGTTTCTTCTGCTGACAGTTGCCAGTCACACCTTTTCATCTTACCGTGAAATAGTACTTTCACCATCATTACCATCTTTCAACATTTATGGGCATGCAATGTGAGGATGGCACCCTGAAGGGCAGTTTTTGACTGAAGAGTCAATCAGCCAAATATGAAATATTCTTCCTACCATGATGAAGGCAATTTTCTAAAAAAAAAAATGACCACAGTGGTAAAACTTAAAAACAGATGATTAAAGAACAAACACATTTTTAAAACCCTGACAAATTGCATTTCTCTCACAAAGAAAAGAAACTACACATAATTATATATTTTCTACCACTCTTCTAACCATGTAGAAAATTCTCCTCTTATATAACTTTAATACAGGAAAAAGGAGATGAAATCAAAGTTAGATAAGAGATAAAGAAGGACTGAGATTGTAGTTAAATGGCAGCCAGGAAACAGATGAAGTTGAATGAAATCTAAATGAAGAGTGACAGGAGAGAAATGCATGCAATGAGTGAAGAGCAGCTGCTCCTCCAGCCATCAACTGGGACGTGGGCTCAGAGCAATGAGCCAAGACCTAGCACAAATCTAACTTACTCTTGGGCTGCCGGGGAGAACACACCCAGAAAGCAGCACCCAGCCAGGTCATGCCATTGCAGGTTTGTCTTGCAGGGAAATGAACTGGAGCTTGTGTAGCAGGAGCTAGGAGATGCTTCTGAGCCTTTCTGGGTTACAACTGCACCACTTTGCCAACTCCTGCATTTGCTGTTGCACAGTGTCCTGGTGTAATAGTGCAAGATAAAGTATCATAGCACTTTTTCTAAGGCAGTGGTGAGATGGTGGAAAGAGCTTTCAAATCAGAAAACCAGCCATTAATGTGAATTTGTAATTGCCTTTGCAGCAGCTGAATGGTTCTGAGTACTCACTGACCTCTTTGACTCAGTTTTATTGGTAAAATGAGATCAATAATAGCAATTCATAGCTCACACACTAAACAAGGTTGCTGTGAAATTCTCCAAGGTAACGCTTTATACTGAAATCTGTAAATTGAAAAGAAATTGAGAACTATGCAAACCTACAGAGGGAGAAGCTCCAGAGATCAACTTGGCATTATGGAAAATGCAATGAGAGATGCTGGTGCCTGGTGCCACCCCACAGCTGCCAAATCAGAATCTGTACCTAACAAAATCCCCAGGTGATTCAAATGCACATGAAAGGATAAGAAATGATTTTTTAAGTCACCTTGGTGAATGCAAGAAACTCAACTTACTTTTCATACTCAAGGGAACTCCTTAAGTAAAGTTTATGTACTAGTTGATATGGTTTAGCTCTATGCCCTCACCCAAACCTCATCTCAAATTGTAATTCCCACATATCAAGGAAGGGGCCAGTAATCCCCACGTGTTGAAGGAGGAGGGTGATTGGGTCATAGGAGCGGTTTCCCCCACGCTGTTTTTCCTCATAAGATCTTACAAGATCTGATGGTTTCATAAGTATTTGGAAGTTCCTCCTTTGCTCTTCTCTCTCCTGATGCCTTGTGATGAAGGTGCCCCTTTCTGTTCCACCATGATTTTAAGTTTCCTGAGACCTCCCCAGCCATGTGGAACTGTGAATCAATTAAACCTCTTTCCTTTATAAATTATCAGTCTCAGGAAAATTCCTGATAGCAGTGTGAAAATGGACTAATATAATAAATTGGTACCAGGAGTGGGGCACTGCTATAAAGAAAACCTGAAAATGTGGGAGCAACTTTGGAACTGAGTAACAGGCAGAGGTTGGAACAGCTTGGAGGGCTCAGAAGAAGACAGACAGATATGGGAAAGCTTGGAACTTCCTAGGGACTTGTTGAATGGCTTTGACCAAAATGCTGGTAATGATGTAAACAATAAAATTCAGGCTGAGATGGTTTTAAATGGAGATAAGGAACTTCGTGGGAACTGGAGCAAAGATCACTCTTGCTTTGCTTGAGCAAAGAGACTGATGGCATTTTACCCCTGCCCTAGAGATCTATGGAACTTTGCACTCAAGAAAGATGATCTGAAGTTGGAACTTATGTTTGAAAAGGAAGCAGAGCATAAAAGTTTGGAAAATTTGCAGCCTAATGATAGAAAAAAAATTTTCTGGGGAGAAATTCAAGGAGGCTGCGGAAATTTGCATAAGTAAAGAGGAGCTGAATGTTACTAGCCAAGACAATGGAGAAAAGGTCTCCAGGGCATGTCAGAGATCTTGGTAGCAACCCCTCCCATCAAAGACCTGAGGCCTAGGAGGAAAAAATGGTTTCATGGGCCAGGCCCAGGGCCCTGCTGCTGTGTGCAGCCTTGAGACTTGGTGCCCTGCATCCCAGTCACTCCAACTCCAGCCATTGCTGAAGGGGGACCATGTACAGCTCAAGCCATTGCTTCAGAGGGTGCAAGCCACAAGACTTGGCAGCTTCCACATGGTGTTGAGCCTGCAGGTGCACAGAAGTCAAGAATTGAGGTTTGGGAACCTCCACCTAGATTTCATAGGATACACGGAAACACCTAGATGTCTAGGCAGAAGTCTGTTGCAGGGGGAGAACCCTCATGGAGAACCTCTGCAAGGGCAGTGTGGGAGGGAAATGTGAGGCTGGGGCTCCCACACCGAATCCCTACTGGGGCACTGCTTAGTGGAGCTGTGAGAAGAAGGTCACCATCCTCCAGAACCCAAAATGGTAGATCCACCAATAGCATGCACTGTGCACCTGGAAAAGCCACAAGCACTCAATGCCAGCCTGTGAAGGGGCTGCACAAGACCATGGGAGTCCACTCCTTGCATCGGCATGCCCAGGATGTGAGACATGGAGTCAAAGGAGATTATTTCGGAGCTTTAAGATTTAATGACTGCCACTGGTATTTGCTCTTACATGGGGCCTGTAGCCCTTTGTTTTGGACAATTTCTCCCATTTGAGATGGCAGCATTTACCCAATGCCTGTACCCCCATTGCATCTAGGAAGTAACTAACTTGCTTTTGATTTTACATGCTCATCAGTAGAAGGGACTTGCCTCGTCTCAGATGAGACTTTGGACTATGGGCTTTTGAGTTAATGCTGAAATGAGTTAAGACTTTGGGGAGACTGTTAGGAAGGCATGATTGGTTTTCAAATGTGAAAAGACATGAGATTTGGGAGGGTTCAAGGCAGAATAACATGGTTTGGCTCTGTGTGGTCACCCAAACCTCATCTCAAATTCTAATCCTCACATGTCGAGGGGGGACCCATAAACCCCACGTGTGGAGGGAGGGGGGTGATTGAATCATGGGGGCAGTTTCTTCCATGCTGTTCTAGTGAGTTTTCATGAGAGCTGATGGTTTTTATAAGTGTTTGGAAGTTCTTCTTCACTCTTCTCTCTCTCTTGCTGCCTTGTGAAGACGGTGGCTGCTTTCCCTTCTGCCATGATTGTAAGTTTCCTGAGGACTTCCCAGTTATGTGGAGCTGTGAGTCGATTAAACCTCTTTCCTTTATAAATTATCCAATCTCAGGGAAGTTCTTTATAGCAGTGTGATAATGGACAAATACACTAGTTATATCCATCTCAATGCACTAAGACCTACTTACCTCTGATCAAAATTCAGAAGAAAAACTTTTCAATGTAAACTAAAAACATAAATGACATGCTCTGGATAAAAATATAACATCCCAAATTCAGGAGAGTTAAATGAAAATTTTATATGCAATCATGAAATCTGAATTTGAGTTCTAGATCTTTCTCTCACCAGATTTGGGAAAGAGCTATGTTCAGTAATCTCAAACATGAAATTGAAGTAATGAAATTAATGGTTTCCAAGAACTTTAAGATTACAATAACTATTTTATGTAGAAGTTATTTTAAGCTATATAGCAATTTACAAATGTTAATTATTTCTGTTTAATTATTTCTTAAAGGGTTTAACATCTTCTACACCAGAGTATCATGACAGGTAAAATTAGCTACAATCATTCCGTAAATACTGCCACTTTGACAACTTGGTTATGTGTGCCTATAAATAAAATGCTTCATTGGAAAATATTTTTTTGCAGACCAAAATAACAAGAAAAGAGAGTGTGCCATTGCCACAGCAAGTAGCACACTCTTATCTTGTGAAAGGTGCAAATGTTGACATATATGTTTACACTCACTTTTACTGTTGATCATTCCTGAAACAACTGTGAGGTGCAAATTTAGTGGCCATTTATGCTTATTATATTTTAAATCAGTCATTTATCATAGATGCCATTTCATAAGACTGCAATACATATGTTATGTATCAATTAATTCTTTCATCTTAATGTTCTGCCTCCTCTATTTGTCTTTTGCTTTCATTTCTATACCTAGTCACCTCTTTCTACAGCCGCTTTTTGAACAACAAAAGTTTTGAACTATGTAGGTCGACTTATGCACAGATAGTTTGCAATCAAATGAAGCTTGAAAATACAGTATTCATGGGATACAAAACCTGCCTATACCAAGGGCAGACTCTTCAGATACACAGGTTTCACATGGCTGACGTGGGGACTTGCATATGGACAGATCTTGGTGTACTCAGGGATCCTGGAACCAATCCTGTGTATAACAAAGGACAACTGGACTTTATATTTCTCCTCATAAGATGTCTTATATTCTTTCAGAAAGAAAAGAATTAAGAATAGATACTGTGGAATGCTGTTCATAAGCAAATTCTGTTTGAAATGTACATTATACTTCAGTGTATATATGATATATATGTACAGGCATAATTTAAATTTTAAGATTCTAAAATGCATTTTATGGTGGAACCAAATTTAAGAATGTTAAGTAATAATCACATAAAAATTGTACTCAATATTGTTAGAAAGACAAGATGTCATTGTTAAAAATTGCAGTTTTGAACATTGTGTTTTCAGAGACCAAAGATATTTTTGTTTTTACTCTTAGTAATTTTTTTTAAAACACAGGAATAAGAACCACCACATGAAAATTTAATGGCCAACATACACCACTTTGACCTCTAGAGATTTATTTGAATGGCAACTCATTTTTTTAGGCAAATATATTCTGGTACAAAGAAATTTCTAAAATGCCCAGAGGTGATGCATTTAGGCAGTTAATTTGAAACAAAGCAAAAAGATTAATTGCAGAGATTTCAACATTGAGATAAATGGAGTCAAAGTGGCAAACTGGCATTCACATTTAAGAGGTAGGCTGACTGAAGAGGGATCTGATTTTCCTTGGTAATTCACCTTCTGGTGCCTCAGTCTTCGGGCAGAAGGTGGCCCTCCAAGATTCACAGGGGTGGAAGTGTTTCCATGAGGAGCATCTATTTGCCCTATTCTCTTGACTGAGAATAAACTAGTAAATTATAAAATCAGAAAGGCTGGTCTGGGAATCTCCATTCTTTATTTGGCTTCCTTCCATCCTTGCATGGTATCTTGTCTCTTCCATTCCCCTCAAGTGTATCTCATGACTTTCGAGCAAATGGAAAATACACTGTATCATCATTTAAACAGACTAAAAACTCATTCTGTGTCTTAGGTCAGCTCCGCCTCTCTCAAGTATTTTTATCTTTAAATATTTTCATGTCTATAAAGAAAGAATTTGTTGCTAAAAATTTCAGATAATATAAAAGTTAGATTTTTTTCATAATAGAAAGAGGATGATCTTCTTACTTAAGATATACTTAAGCCCTGGCCTGACACTGAACCTGCTTCTTTATTTTCCTGGCTCCATAAGGGGGAAGCAGAATCAAAAAGGTGTGCAACTGACTACAACAGTCCTGGTGCTTTATTTCTTCTTCTGCCTTGAAATGATCCACTCACTTCACTTCTCCCAGACCCTCCGCAGATACTTAGTTCAGGAATCAGTTCGCAGAGTGGCCTCTCCTTTATCTGGAGCCTTAGCTTCCCATCTGTGCCACGTGGCAATTATGCTGTCATTTCCCAGCATGCTGTTTCTGCCCTCTCGGCGCCCACAGTTTCTGAGATGCATGACATGACCACAGAGACCAGGAACAATAGCTTAAGTGTCTATTACTGTTTGGGGGGCTTGAGAGAAGACTCTGTAGACGCTTGCAGATGCACATCTATGATCATCTAAGACTCTAAGATCAAGGTAGAGGTAGGTTCGGGACAGGAGAAGACACGATATTTAAGAATAAATAGGGCCAGGCGTTGTGGCTTAGACTTGTAATCCCAGCACTTTGGGAGGCTGAGGCAGGCAGATCACGAGGTCAAGAGATCAAGACCAGCCTGGCCAACATGGTGAAATCCAGGCTCTACTAAAAGTATAAAAATTAGCCAGGTGTGGTGGCATGCACCTGTAGTTCCAGCTACTTGGGAGGCTGAGGCAGGAGAATTGCTTGAACCTGGTCGGCGGAGGTTGCAGTGAGCCGAGATCGTGCCGCTGCACTCCAGCCTGGGGGACAGAGCGAGACTCCCTCTCAAAAAATAAATAAATAAATAAATAAATAAATAAATAAATAAATAAATATCAGCCGGGCATGGTGACAGGTGTCTGTAACCCCAGCTACTGTGGAGGCTGAGGCAGAAGAATCGCTTGAACCCGGGAGGCAGAGGTTGAAATGGGCCAAGATTGTGCCACTGCACTGCAGCCTGGGTGACAGAGCAAGACTCTGTCTCAATAAATAAATAACATAGTATAACATAAAATCTAATTTATATGCCTTTCCTTCTATTAATCTGTCTTTTGGCTGGGTGCAGGGGCTCACACCTCTAATTCCAGCACCTTGGGAGGCCGAGGCAGGTGGATCACCTGAGGTCAGGAGTTTGAGACCAACTTGGTCAACATGGTGAAACCCTGTCTCTACTTTAAAAAGTACAAAAAATTAGCCAGGCATTATGGCAGGTGCCTGTAATCCCAACTACTCAGGACACTGAGGGAGGAGAATCGCTTGAACCCGGGAGGTGGAGGTTGCAGTGAGTCAATATCGCACCATTGCACTCCAGCCTGAGCAACAAGAGTGAAACTTCATCTCAAAAAAAAAAAAAAAGAAAGAAAGAAAAAAGAAGAATATTGAAAACCTTTTTATTTTAATGTCTACTGGTGATAATTTTAAATATAAGACTGCAGCTATTATAAAAATATATCTTATTTAACTTGTTTATAAATGTAAGATTTTTTTAAAACAGAGAAAAATAACTGCTTTGGTTGTTAGAAAACACTGTTTTTTGTTTTGTTTTGTTTTTTGAGACAGAGTCTTGCTCTGTCACCCAGTCTGGAGTGCAGTGGCCCAATCTCGGCTCACTGCAAGCTCTGCCTCCCGAGTTCATGCCATTCTCCTGCCTCAGCTTCCCAGGTAGCTGGGACTACAGGTGCCCACCACCATGCCCAGCTAATTTTTTGTATTTTTAGTAGAGACAGGGTTTCACCGTGTTAGCTGGGATGGTCTCAATCTCCTGACCTCGTGATCCGCCCGTCTTGGCCTCCCAAAGTGCTAGGATTACAGGCGTGAGCTACCGCTCCCGGCTAGAAAATACTGTTAATGACAACAATGTAAAACAATGACTTACCTTGGTGATCTAATTAGTACAAAGCATAATAATAATTACATAAATCATTAAATACATCAGATTCAGCTGGCTGAAAGTGTTTATTGCAATAATAAAGTCAATATACCATATATCCTCAAGAATTGTGAAACTGTAATAGAGCTGCATGCTCACTTATCCTAGTTTTCTAACCATACCTGTGAAACTATGCAGCTAGCACTAATGAGAAATGGAAAAGCATCTTGCTGTCTAGTCTAAGTTGGCAATAGAAAAACAGTTAAAGTGCTAGTGTCAGACCAGAGATGACACAGTTAGAGCTTAAGCAGACAGAATAATGTTGGAGACAGAATCATTTTCAATACGATGGCATTGATCTAGGGAGGAAGTTTTACTGCAAATGAAGACAGGGCTCAGAGACTTAGGCTCGGGAAATGAATTTCATTTTAAATCAGGGTGTAAAAAGTCTACTTTTATGAAAAGTTACTGACAACTGGGGGAGTAATTAAACTGGAATCAAAGTCCATATACCCATAAAGCCTACGTGGGACTAAGCCTAAAGTAATAAGACCCAGGAGACTTGTATGTGGAACGCAGCAAGGATCCAGGGAGGAAAAGGAGCCAGTGCTGTCTGTGTGAAATACGTCCTAACTTCAGAGCGCCTGTAATAAAAGTACCATGGGGATATCATGGTCGTAAAAGTTTGATGCTCACACTAGGAAAGTAACCTGACATTTGTTTGATAAAGTGAAGAGCTGCTCAGTCATTAACCCTTTGATTCAGCTGAAATAGTTTTTATTTTTATGTAAAAGTATTACACATTTTGTAGCACTGCTAAATTACATTCTTCCGACAATAGAATTTAGTAGAAATATGTTTTCCTTTTTTCTTTTATTTTCTTTTCCTTCCTTCCTTCCCCTCCCTCCCTCCCTCCCTTCCCTCCCTTCCTTCCTTCCTTCCTTCCTTCCTTCCTTCCTTCCTTCCTTCTCTTTTTTCAGAGACAGAGTCTTTCCCTGTCTCCTAGGCTGGAGTGCGAGGCGCAATCATAATCTTTCCTTCAGGGGTTTTCAAGACCATTAGTCATTGCTTTATACTGATGCTAGAGACTGATATGAGTGAGTGAACAATGATAATTGGTAATTACATTAAAGATAAAACATATTTAAATCAAAGTGAAGCAATTATGCTCTAAAAAGAATATTTTAAAACCAAAAATATTCCAGATCATTCTTATGCTTATGAAATTGTAAATATGAACAAGTCATAGTTTTGTAAACAGATTTCACACCACATATGTGGGCTCAATAACTGCTCCACAATATTTAAAGTTTTCTAAACCACATCTTACTTGTCCATAAGCTTGGCATATACAAATGACATTAGTGTATCCATGGTAATGAAACAAATTAAAGAGATAAATAGCTTAAAATCAGAGTGAAACTGAAGAGGTAAAAAGCACGTATCTGACTGTAAAGCCTGTAAAGTGGTACCCGGTACTTTTGTAAAGAAGCTAAGAGAAATTTTTACAATTTAGGAGAAAAAGGAAACTTGACAAATGTTGAACCTTGGGGTTCAGAGAATTTGAAAGTATCTTTTATCTCTCACTCATATATGGCACAGTCTTTGAAATGCCTTATTAAAAAAATTCAAAATTGTCTAAACTTTGGGTTGTTGTCTACAACGAAGAAAAATATTAATTTCAGATTAGTTTGAACTGAAATTTAGAATGCCTCTTAACTGATTATATTTATAAGATGATTGTTGAAAATCTTCTTATAAGAGATACACTTGAAGTAATTATTCTTAAACTACATATATGTATATATACATATATATGAATTTCTTTGCTCATTTTGCTTATAAGAAATTTTCATGTTTGAATCAATTTTCCTTATTTCCCTTAATATCTTTGAAATAGCCATGGGTGGTTAGTGATTTTTTAAAGAAAATCTTACAAGTGATTTGATGATAGCATTAAAGAAGACATAAAGATTTTCACTTCTGGCCATGAAAGAGTTATAGAGAGCAAATTTACTCATTGCCTAAAAAAACTAAAAAGCCAGATGAAATCTATATATCAGCTGTTTTCAAGATGGTGAACATCAGCAGTGAAGTGCAGTGATCCCTGAGAGATGAGGAACAAACAAGATGAGTCCTAAGATTACGCAGATTAACCAGTGTATTACTTTGTTCTCACACTGCTAATAAAGACATACCTGAGATTCAGTAATTTACAAAGGATAAAGGTTTAATTGACTCACAGTTCTGCAGGGCTGGGTAGCCCTGAGAAAATACAATCATGGCAAAAGGGGAAGGAAACACCTCCTTCGCATGGTGGCTGCAAAGAGAAGTGCAGAGCAAAGTGGGGGAAATGCCCCTTATAAAACCATCAGGTCTCATGAGAACTTACTCACTATCATGAGAACAGAGCATGGAGGTAACACCCCCATGATTCAATCACTTCCCACCGGGTCCCTCCCACAACTCGTGGGAATTATGGGAACTACAGTTCAAGATGAGATTTGGGTGGGGACCCAGCTAAACCATATTGCTGGGATTACTGCCTAGGGAAAATTTCCAGATGCAGCAGTACAGGGAAGGGGAACTCAGGTGGATGTGGGTGGACTACGGAAATAGTTTTTCTATCTTGGGGGCTATTTGCAATTGCCGGGCTCTGCCATCTTAACAAACCCTGGTCTTGGGTGGGGTGTGTGATATTTTACTAAATTAAGATTAGGTCATTTATGTAATGAAGGCTATGTAAAAACTTAATTGTAGTGGCACTGTTCCTTCAATTTGTGGTTTTAAGCATCACATAGACTTAATGTCAAATTGCCATAGATCATCCAGCTAAGAATCACATATTTCATCATTAATATATATTTCAGTACTTCTAGAATCTTTCTTGTCACAGAATTTTTCTTGCTACAATCTAGAATGGCTACATGTCTCAGAGAAGGCACAATCCCTTGAGCCATTGGACTGTTACAATCAAAACTCCAGAAGCATCCTGTGGCTCCAATTCATATAAGTTATTTAAATATCTGGGAATATTATTTTCGACTCTTCACCTTTATTTTCAGACCACAAATAGCCATTGTTACCTTTAGAGAAAATTTATATTAATTTACATACAAAGAGATAAAATGGTAGGGGATGGGATGACTTCAAGTCAGCTGGAGTTCACAGGCTGAGTGCCAGAGTTGAGACAGCTGCACAGAGAGACAACTTCGGATATCTGCAGATGGTCTTCCTCAAGCCTTCACGTGTAATTCAATCAACCCATGCATATGAGGAAAATGTCTGAGGCTGGGAAAAATACTCGAATTATAGTGAAAAATCAGTGAAATTCACCCAGAGCTAGGAATAATGTCTGTTTCCACAAGCCAGAGTGGGAAATCTTTTAACTATTGGGGTACTAAGTAGAGTGCTCCTAGGAGTTTTAGTTCAAATGTGGTAAGTTAGACCAAGACTAAACATTTTTCTTTTTCAAACTAACATCTTAAAAGCAAGATCCCAAAAGATTAATCTACTTTTAAGAAACCTAAGTGTGTCATAGAACAAAGCTCAAGAATATTTATAGGAACATCCAGCAAACAAAAAGGAAAATCACAATATCTAGCATTCAATCAAAAATAACCAGACATGCAAAGAAACAAAAAAGATGGCCATAATCAGAAGACAATCAATCAATTGAAACCAACCAAGATGATAGAGTTTGTAGACAAGTATACACCAAAATAGTTATAAGGGGCCCATCCTCCATGCTTGGTATGGCCACCAGACTCTGGTCCTCTGGGAGTTGATGATCACTTTTAGAAAGGACAAAGAGGCATTGTGGAAGAGCTGCAAATCTCTACAACACTGTTATGAGTCAGTGGATTCTACCAACTATTTGAGAAAATATCCATCCAGGGCCTACCATCCATGGATTCATTTGTGATAGTACCAGAGTATTTGTATTTGGAGGAGGAGCTGAAGTTGCAAGATACAAGTTCTGTGAGTTATAAGCAAGTTGTTTGTTATGGGAAAAAAAGGAAAATCCCATCCCCTACCATTTTATCTCTTTGTATGTAAATTAATATAAATTTTCTCTAAAGGTAACAATGGCTATTTGTGGTCTGAAAATAAAGGTGAAGAGTCGAAAATAATATTCCCAGATATTTAAATAACTTATATGAATTGGAGCCACAGGATGCTTCTGGAGTTTTGATTGTAACAGTCCAATGGCTCAAGGGATTGTGCCTTCTCTGAGACATGTAGCCATTCTAGATTGTAGCAAGAAAAATTCTGTGACAAGAAAGATTCTAGAAGTACTGAAATATATATTAATGATGAAATATGTGATTCTTAGCTGGATGATCTATGGCAATTTGACATTAAGTCTATGTGATGCTTAAAACCACAAATTGAAGGAACAGTGCCACTACAATTAAGTTTTTACATAGCCTTTTTAGAGAAAAGATGAATATTTTTGGTGGATGGGATCCACATACAGGGAAAAATAATGAGTACTTGCCTCATGATTGTGAATGGCAATATACAAGTTCATTTTCTTACCTGAATCTGGACACAATAAGGTAGGCCACGCTAGTATCAGATTCTTGGGAACATTAAACAAATAATCAAGATATAAGAACAACAGCTGACCTTGTGCAATTGCAGGTGGTACAGGTGCTCAATTGTCTTTTTGGGGTGAAAGTGATAGCTACAAAAAAATTGGGAGTAGTCACATATGCAGCAAATATCTTCGTTATTTTGATACTAAGAAACCACTAGCACCATCACAAATTCTACAGATTAAAGCTACTACCAACACTTATGTCAAGTGGCATAAAGTGTCTATAGCTTTTGCAGTTGGATATGTATGTACTGTACTAAATTGCATCATTAGATTCTCCAGCATCACCACATAGGAAAGGATTCAAAATGCATGCTCACAGACAGGTGGTAAGAACATTATACCCCAGTGTTATACCAGTGTTCAAGTTTCTCTGTTTAAATAATTTAAAATTCCATAATACAGTAAACAGTGAAAAAACTGGACATACAGCTGTGAGGGAAAAATCAGTAGACAACAAATTCGATCTCCATATATGGGCAGAAGCCATTTCATTTTTATTTGGTGACTAATGCTTTTAATCATAGCCATTATAAGATGAATGCGCTAAGGAAAATTGAAATTCATTACACTTCAACAAAAGTTGCCTGAGCTTAAGAAACTTCTGTATGCAGCACTGTTTTGAGGAAACAAATGATGGAAATCCAGTAGATCATGATTCTAGTAACTGGTTGTGGTACACTGTTCTCTCTCATATATTGGGTTGGCGCAAAAGTAATTGTGAAAAAGTAACTGCGGTTTTGCCGTTACTTTCAATATAATGAAATTTAGAATTTTTGCCATTGAATGTAATGGCAAAACCACAGTTATTTTTGCTCCAAGCTATGGTATATATTCTCCACATTTTAAAAGTTCAGTGTTTAAGTCCTTTCTCTAACCTTGTTTCATATGAACAGCAGTCTCTAGCAGCCATTTTTTATTGGATAATATATGTTATACTAGTTTTATTGGCCACCTGATTTTATTCCTTTTAAAATTATTTTTAGTTAGTACACAGCTTAAGAAATATTTTAAAAGAAGCAAGTTCAGAAGTTTTGCTTTGGAATTTCTATGATTTTCTAAGAATCATGGTAAAATGGAAATTAGTAGTAAATCTTACCGATTCTTGCCAGACCAATATATTTGAATACATTTATAGTCAATTCATGTAATTTATGTGGCCCTCAGTCTCTTCATTAATAGAATACCTTACATTTATACATTTTCAGAATTATAATTCCGTATTTTTGTGAAGTATGAAAATTTTCATGAGCTATTAAATTCATAAGTCAAAATTCAAAATTAAAGCCTATGTTCTACTATTGCGGAAAGAAGTATTTTAACAGGATACAAGTTTTAAAATAGTGCTTTAATTACTTGTAAGATTTTGTAAATGTTTTAAATGTTTCATTTTCACAGAATTTATTTCCAAATTGCATAAGCTTACTTACTTCCAAAATATAAATACTGTACAATTCACTGAAGCTCCATTACAACCTTGAAGATGTAGTGAGACACCAGCATGAGCTACAGTTAACTTTTCAATCTATTAGAAATGCTGTAATTTTTCTGCGTATTCAAATCTGGACTGAACGTGCAGAACAATTATTGCAGAATAGACATTTAGAACTAAGAGCTACAGTAATTTCACAGGCACAGGTCTCTATTTTTTACACACATACACTTTTGCCAATTTAGTTTAACTGAGTAGCTGTATTCCCACAATTCATGTACCAAAGTGAAACAAAGGTGAATTTGTTCGTGCAGGATTGATATATACAGATGTGGTAGTTACTAATTTAAGATATATAGGATGGCTCATATATAGTTTTTGTAAAGAAATTATATTTTTATACCACAGTATTTGTCATTAATATGTTTCATTCATTCTTTTGAAGAAAACATGCAAACGGTTAGGTGCATAATGAATGTTTTCCGAACTCTAAGTGCACTGCCACTGTGTGGTTAGAACACCTTTCTGTGGTTATATCAATCCTAGAGCTTTGAACGTGCACTTTACATGCAGTGTTGACAAAGAGTGTTGTTGACTTGCTTCTCCAGCGTCTCTGAGTGAGTGCCGCATTCTGCCTTTGTTGAACTCATATGTTTTGCCTTTGGTTTATGACTGTTTTTCTAACTGATAAAATTTTAACTTACCTCATTATTATGTTTTAAAATCATTTACATAGATACATGTAATCAAATGTGTCTATGTAAATACACTGATATACACTAAACAAACACTTCACCAAAGTTAAATTTAAAATAAATGGCAATCAAGTTTGTACATACTCAATGCTAACCCTTGTCAAGTGCATAGGTGAATTTAGATAAAAAATATGAATGTAAAGTTGTAGTAAGTATATGTTTGAAGAAAAATGATTTTAATCACCTATTTTTATTGGAGAAAGACTGAATATGTAATACCTTATTGTCAACATTCATTAGCAATTTTCTTCTTGAAGCATTCCTCTTAACAAGAAGACATTATTTGACTTTAAGCAAAGTATGGAATATGTGTAGGAAGGCACACATTTGTACCAGTTTCATATTTTCAAGTGGTTGATTTACATAGTTTAAATTCCCCTGCAATTGCAGAGCAGGAGGTGAACATGAAACTGACTCTCACCAATGGCTCAACTTTTCAGACAGAAGGTTTGCATTTCTATAGCAAGGAACGTGCTAAACTAAATAAACAAATGTTTTCAGTTTGAGAATTAGCCAACTCTTGTTCATTTTCTGACTTTTGTGTGTTAACCACCAATCACACTTATTGCTTGCAGAAATGACTAGTGACTTAAAGATATTATTGAGACATCTTTGTGTCTTTGCCATTGTTAGACAGATGGTCTGGTGCAAACAGAGAAGATCAATTAGCTTCTCATGATTTACATATTTTTCTAATAAAGATCCTTTTGTGTAACAAGGAGGCATATGATACAGATAGAATTTCCCATAAGAAGAATTATATTGAGTTAAATTACTTTCTTTATTCTTCCAAATTGGATGAGCATATCAGATGTAGCAAACCTCTTTGTCACTGTGTGCTCTGTGACTTTAGTCAAAGTATAGAATATATGAAAGTCTACTGTTGTGATATTCTTACACTTAACATGTACATGAAATAAATGTAAATGGTCTAAACATTTCAATTAGAAGGCAGAGATTGTAAAAATGACTTTAAAAAAAAAAGACCTAATCATATACTTCTTACAAGGAACACACTTTAAATATATAGACCTAAATCACTTAAAAGTAAGAATAAGAAGATATAAGACATCATGCTATTATGAACTAAATGTTTATGCTCCCTGCCCCCTCCCCCCAAAAAATCATACATTAAAACCCTAATCCCCAGTGTGATGGTATATGCAGGTGGGGGTCTTTGGGAAGTAATTAAGGTACATTCAATCATGAAGATAGACTTCTAAAGATAGGATTATTATCCTTATAAAAAATAGACAGCATATTTGTTTTTCTCTGTGATCTGAGGTTACAAAAATATGGTTATCTGCAAACCGAGAAGAATGTTCCCACCAGACCCAAATCTGTGAGTGCCTTGTTTCTGGACTTTCCAGCTTCCAGCAATGTGAAAAGTATTTGTTGCTTAAGCCACCTGGTCTATGGTATTGTGTTATAGTAGCCCAAACTGACTAAGACATATGCTGACACTAATTTTAAAAACAACTGAGTGGCTACATAAATGTGAGAAACAAAAGTAGATTGTTTTATCAAGGAATATTACTAGGAATAAGAGGATCGTTTAGTGATAAAGTGATTAATTCATTAAAAGTACATGGCATTTCTGCGGGTCAGAGCAAGACAGTGAAATAGAAGCCAACACCATCCTGTGTGCCCCCTTCAGGAACACCACATTTTAACAACTAACTACACATAAAAATGCACCATCACAAGAACCAAAACTAAGGGGAGCAATCACAGTACCTGGTTTTAACTTCGTATCACTAAAAGAGTCACGGGGAGGGTAGGAGAGACAGTCTTGAATTGCCAATGCCACCGCTCCCCCAATCCCCGGCAGCAGACATAATATGGATATCTGTGCAAAAAGAACAAAATTGGAGGAATCACATTACCTGACTTCATATTATACTACAGAGCTATAGAACCAAAGAAGCATGATACTGGCATAAAAACAGACACATCTATCAATGGAACAGAATAGAGAACCCAGAAACAAATCCATACATCTACAGTGAGCACATTTTTGAGAAAGTTGCCAAGAACATGCACTGGGGAAAGGACAGTCTCTTCAATAAATGGTGCTGGAAAAACTGGATATCCATAAGCAGAAGAATGAAACTAGACTCCTATCTCTCACCATATACAAAAATCAAAATGGGTTAATGGCTTAAATGTAAGACCTCAAACTATGAAACTAATACAAGAAAACATTGGGGAAATCTCTAGGACATTGGACTAGACGAAGATTTTTTGAGTATTATCCACAAGCACAGGCAACCAAAGCAAAAAATGGACAAATGGGATGACATCAAGTTAAAAAGCTTCTGCAAACCAAAGGAAACAATCAACAAAGAGATTACCAACAGAATGAAATAAAATATTTGCAAACTACCTGACAAGGAATTAATAACCAGAATATATAAGGAGCTCCATCAACTATATAGGAGAAGAATCTAATAATCTGAATTAAAAATGGGCAAAAGATTTCAATAGACATTTCTCAAAAGAAGACATACAAATGGCAAACAGGCATATGAAAAAGGCCTCTGCATTATTGATCATCAGAGAAATACAAATCAAAACAATCACACTACTACACTCCAGCCTGGGTGACAGCACAAGAGTCTGTCTCAAAAAAAAAAAAAAAAATGTAATGAGATGTCATCTTGTGTCCGGAATTGGTGGGTTCTTGGTCTTGCTGACTTCAAGAACGAAGCCGTGGACCCTCGTGGTGAGTGTTGCAGTTCTTAAAGATGGTGTGTCTGGAGTTCGTTCCTTCTGATGTTCAGATGTTCAGATGTATCCAGAGTTTCCTCCTTCTAGTGGGTTCGTGGTCTCGCTGACTTCAGGAGTGAAGCTGCAGACCTTCACAGTGAGTGTTAGAGTTCATAAAGGTAGCACATCTGGAGTTGTTTGTTCCTCCTGTCCAGAGTTGTTTGGCCCTCCCAGTGGGTTCGTGGTCTCGCTGGCTTCAGAAGTGAAGCTGCAGACCTTCGCAGTGAATGTGACCGCTTATAAAGGTGGTGCAGACTTAAAGAGTGAGCAACAGTAAGATTCCTTGCCAAGAGTGAAACAACTAAAGCTTCTACGGAGTGGAAGGCGACCCCAGTGGCTTACCTGCTTTTATTTCTTTATCTGGCCTCACCTACATCCCTGCTGATTGGTCTATTTTACAGAGAGCTGATTGGTCTATTTTACAGAGAGCTGATTGGTCTGTTTTGACAGAGTGCTGATTGGTGCGTTTACAATCCATTAGTGAGACACAAAAGTTCTCCAAGTCCTCACCAGATTCGCTAGACACAGAGCGCTGATTGGTGCATTTACAAACCTTTAGCTAGACACAGAGTGCTGATTGGTGCATTTACAAACCTTTAGCTAGACACAGAGTGCTGATCGGTGATTTACAATCCTTTAGCTAGACAGAAAAGTTCTCCAAGTCCTTACCTGTCCCAGAAGCTCAGCCAGCTTCACCTCTCACTGGCACTCCCCATGGGACTTTGTAGCCCCGGCACTCCTGCAGCCCAGAGGGAGCTCGTCCCCTGATCAAGCCCAGCAGGCACCAGCTGGCCACGCTGAGTGTGGGGATCCACTGAGCCCATGCCCACCTGGAACCCACACCAGCCCGCAAGCACCACATGCAGCCCAGGCTCCCACCAGTGCCTCTCTCTCCACACCTCCCCAGGAGCAGAGGGAGCCAGCTCTGGCCTCGGCCAGCCCCAGAGAGGGGTCCCCACAGCGTAGAGGCCGGCTGAAGGGCTCCTCGAGTGTGGCCAGAGTGGACACTGAGGCTAAGGAGGTGCTGAGAGTGGGTGAGGTTGCTAGCATGTCGTCACCTCTCAATTCTCCCTCTAAACAGGACACCTTAGCTGCTATGGGGAATTTGACCAATGACCACTCTAGCTACTTCCTGCTGGATAGGGGCAAAGAAGGGGCCTTGCAGTTGTAGTGTCCTCCAGAGGGGAACTCTTTAGGCCAGTTGAAGGGCCAGCAGGTCGGTCCAGGAGTCCTCAGTAGAAGTTGTTAGTTGAACTCATTTGGGGTTCCATTTGTAAGACCACATGTAGCTTGATGGCCTCCATTCTAGAGGAAACAAATTTGACAAGAAGGTTAAAGATAAGGGCCTAAAGGTGAGTAACAGCAAGATGGCTTCCACAGGACCTAGAAAGGGGAGAAGCCATGTTGCCCAACTCCAGAGGTTGGTATAAGAGTTTGAAATGCGTTGTCTGATTTCAGAAGCCTTTTCCTGTAAACGCCAGGTGGCTCCTTGACTGGTTAGTGTAAAAGCAACACTCTTCCCCTAAGAAGGTGCAGAGTCCTCCTTTCTCAGCAGTGAGGAGGTCTAGGCCTCAGCAGTTTTGGAGAGTCACTGCTGCTAAAGAGTCTATTTGGGATTGTAGAGTAAGGATAGATTTTGTTATTTCTTGCAAACTGTCTGAGAAAGCCTTTGAGAGTGTGTGGTAGTAGGATAATGCATGTTACACTGTTAACTTTCAGCAAACTTTACTTTTGTTGAAAACTTTCTAAGTTTGGGATTTCAATTATTCTTTGCTATTAGTAAGACCTCGTTCAGTCTATATTAACTTAAAATTGGTATAGATGGCTCTTTCTTGATTCTGTAAGTACTTTAAGGTTTGAGTGTAAACAGCTCACATGTATGAGTAGACCAATTATTAGGCAATTGTAATACCTATTGTGTCTTTTTCTTTAATCGCCTGGGAGGAACCATCTATCATCCTGTCCTGAAGGGAGTTCCTCCTATGTCTGGTCAGACTGTCAGATTTAGATCCTCTGTTAGGAAACCTGCTGCATCAAGGATTTCTGATAGGAAGGCTACGGGTTGTCAGTGGTCTCAGTGCTTTCGGGCTATGCCCTTGTTTACACTGACAACAAGGTGGTATTGGAGTGTTATAGGGTTAAAGAGAAGACCTTCAATTATCAATTACAGGTTTTAAATTTACCCTGGCTTTTAAAGGAATAGAGTACACTGTTTTTTCTTTACTACTTTTATCTCCTTCTTTCTCTCTCTTTGACTTTCTGTCTCTCTGTCTCTTCCTCTCTGTCTTCTTCTCTTTGACTTCCTCTCTCTCTCTCTCTCTCTCTCTGACTTTCTGTCTCTTTCTCTCTTTTCTTTCTGCTGGTCCTTCCCTGCCTCTGTCAGCCACTTATGCTGTTGTTCTCCCCTCTCCTTCCCCTTTTTGATGGCTTCGGCAGTGTAAGACTGCCATCTCCTTGGTTTTTTGCACCGCGTGCAATTCTATGATTTCCTTGTGGTTTTTGATGGGGGGTTCTCCCAGAGGTTAGGAACTCGCTTTCTTTCCATATTGCAGCATGGGCATGTAGGATTAAACATACTTGCTATCTGTATACACATTTGTTCTTTTTCCCTTTCCTAGTTCTAAGGCTCGGATAAGTGCCACTAGTTCTGCTAACTGGGTGCTGGTCCTTGTGGGAAGAGGCTTACTTTCAAGTATGGTTGCATCACTAACTATGGCATAACCTGCCCTTCGTATCTCATTCTCCACAAATGAACTTCCATCGGTATATAGGTTAAGGTCAGGATTTGCTGAGGGGACTTCTAAGAGATCATCTCGGGCGGCATATGTCTGGACTATAATTTGTTGGCAGTCATGCTCGATTGGTTCCCCATCCTCTGGGAGAAAAGCAGCAGGGTTGAGGACCACGCAGCACGTATTTGAAGCACCAGACCCTTAAAGAGTAGTGCCTGGTATCTAAGTAGGCGGTTGTCTGATATCCATAAACTTCCTTTGGCACCTAGTATGCCATTTGCATCATGAGTAGTCCAGAGAGTGAGATCCTTTCCTTATATTATTTTGATAGCCTCTGACACTAAGACGGCCACCACCAAAACTACCCGTAAACTGTGAGGCCAGCCTTTTGCTACTGCATCCATTTCCTTACTTAGGTATGCCACTGGTTGTGGGGTTGTCCTGCGAGTCTGAGTAAGGCTCTAAGAGCTATCCCTGCTCTCTCTGTGATATATAAAGAGAAGTTTTGTCCTGTGGGAAGGCTTAAGGCTGGAGCTTGAATTTGTTCCTTCCAATGTCTAGACTTCAGGACTGATTCCCTCCTCAAGCAGGGGACAATGAATGGGTACCTTGTTCCCCATATTCATGTAGATAATAGCTCCAGCTTTGGCTAATATATCCCTCCTTAATAAGAGTGTGGGACTTTCAGGTATAACAAGGAAGGCATGTGAAAAGACCAAAGTCTCCCAATTACAGCTGAGGAGGTGGGAGAAATACCTGGTTACAGGCTGTCCCAGGATTCCTCGGGTGGTAATGGACCTTGAGGACAGTCAACCAGGACAGGAGATTAACCCTGAGAAGGCCGCACCAGTGTCCAGGAAGAAGTCAATTTCCTGACCCTCAATGGTTAAGCATACCCAGGGCTCAGTGAGGGTGATGACATGAACTGGCGCTTGCCCCAGGCACCCTCAGTCCTGTTGTTGGATCATCTGGTTGGGGGCTTCTG
>NW_012108142.1:1067226-1070017 GCF_000951045.1 Mandrillus leucophaeus | reverse complement strand
AGGATACGGGGGTGAGCTGAGAGGTCCTCCTGTGGGATGTAAATTGTAAGCTTTGCATAGTTGTGTGTTCTCCTTCAATGAAAATAAAGCTTAGACATAAGGTATTTCACTCCATTTGCCTTCCCTCTTACAGAAAAGGTCAAGTTGCAGGATAGTATTGTAATTTATACTTCTCTTAGGGGGAAAAAAAGCCATTTTTCCCCATCAGAGAGAGAATATTGGGGCCAAACTGTAGTGCAGAAAAAATGAGCTACCTCTTTTTCAGGGTTTGTGGGTCAAATTGGTCTTAATGGCTTAGGATGCATTTCAAGGGTGAGCCTGTTGATGCCTGCGTGTTTCCCATCGCTTGGCGATAGGCGATAGTCTCACTGCTTGGCGATAGGCGATAGTTTCACTGCTTGGTGATAGGCGAGAGTCCCTTCGTGGTTGCCAAAATGTGAGTGGATGTCGAGGCTGAGGAGGTGCCAAGAGCAAGCGAAGGCTGCTAGCACATTGTCACCTCTCAATCTCACCGCAGTTAAAATGGCTTTTATCCCAAAGATAGGCGGTAGCAAATACTACAAGGATGTGGAGAAAGGGGAACTTTCATACACTGTTGGCGGGAATGTAAATTAGTACAACCACTATGGAGAACAGTTTGGAGATTCCTCCAAAACTAAAAGTAATGCTACCACATGATCCAGCAACCCCACTGCTGTGTATATACCCGAAAGAAAGAAAAGCAGTGTATCAAAGAGATGTCTGCATTCTCATGTTTGTTGCATCACTGTTTGCAATAGCCAAGATTTGGAAGCAACCTAAGTAGCGTTCAACAGATGAATAAAGAAAATGGTGCATAGACACAAAGAAGTACTATGCAGCCATAAAAAAAGAATGTGATCCTGTCATTTGCAGCAACACTGGAGTTCATTATGTTAAATGAAATAAGTCAGGCAAAGACAAACTTTGGATCTTCCCTTTTATCAAAGTGGGAAGCTAAAAACCAAAACAATTGAACCCATGCAGATAGAGAGTAGAAAGGTGGTTACAAGAGGCTGGGAAAGATCATAGGCAGGTTGTGGGGAGTGGGGTTAATGTGTACAAAATAATAATTAGAAAGAATGCATAAGATCTAGTATTTGATAGAACGATAAGGTGACTAAAGTCAACAATAACTTGATTGTACATTTTAAAATAACTTAAAAAGTATAATAGGATTATTTGTAACACAAAGGATCGATGCTTGAGGGGATGAATACCCTATCTTCATGATGTGATTATTACACATTGCATGCCTGTATCAAAGTAACTCATGTACCCCATAAATATGTATACCTACTATGTATCCCAAAATTAAATATTAAATTTAAAATTTACAAAGGAAGTATGTAACAATTTAAAAAATGCACTGAAAAGAGAAATTCTCAATACAAAAGTAAAAACTGATAGCATTACAAGGAGGAATATAAAAATTCACAATTACAGCTGGAGATTTCAACACCCCATTTTCATTTCTAATTGATAAAATCAACAGTAGGTATATAAAGGCCTTTAATAATTCTATCAACCATCAACACAATTAACATTTATAGTAACTCCACCTATAAACAGCAGAATGTGCATTTTCTTCAAGTGCATTTGTCATATGGTTTGGCTCTGTGTCCCCACCCAAATCTCACCTTGAATTGTAATAATCCCTGCGTATGAAAGGACGAGGTGGAGATAACTGAATCATGGGGGTGGTTTCTGCCATAGCTTTCTCATGGTAGTGAGTTCGCACAAGATCTGATGTTTTTACAAGGGGCCCCCTCATTTGCTCCGCTCTCATTCTCTCTCGTGCCGCCCTTTGAAGAGGTGCCTTCTGCCGTGATTGTAAATTTCTTGAGGCCTCCCAGTCATGTGGAATTGTGAGTCAATTAAACCTCTGTTAAACCTCTTTTCTTTATAACTTATCCAGTCTTGGGTATTTCTTCAGAGCAGCTGTGAGAAGGAATTAATACAGTAAATTGGCACCAGTAGAGTGGGGCACTGCTGTAAAGATTCCTGAAAATGTGGAAGAAACCTATATATACACACACATATATACAAACACATATGTATATACACACATATATATACACATATATATGTCTCTATATATATGCAGACTAAATTGTATATGCAGAATGGATATATATATGCAGAACAGATTATGAGTGTAATAAAATACATACAAATAATTCACTTTACACATGTTTCCATTAGATGAACTTAATACTTTCTCTTTCTAAAAGTGATAAAAACTTTAACTCAGAATGTTGTTATAGCCATCTTCTTTGAGGTTTCTATTTCAGGTAATCCTCTTTTGCCACAATATACCTCATATGGCTGCCAAAGCTGGATAATACATGCTTCTGTCCTAGTAAAAAAATTTACTATTTCAGAATTTGCTGCCTTCATGTAAACAGAGAAATTACCAATGACAAACGAGCATTCATATCTCACTTTAAAAAGAAAAATTACCTTTGGGAACTGAACCAATATTGACATTCTTAATAATACATTCTTAATAATACATTGCCCATATGCTTAAATTGCATAGTGACTTTTTCAAACCTTATCAATTTCAATTGTGTATTTCAGCCCACTGTAATCACTGCCTGTAACGGAAATAACTAGAATGTAAACATGATTTCTACTTATGACTTTTGCTATTTTCTTTCCTTGTTTTTGTCTTATACTGTCACCTGCTAATACAGAAACAGATACATGATATAAACATATATCCAATATATAACCTATAATTGAGAAACATGCACTGTAGCAATATAAA
>NW_012108142.1:1064194-1065706 GCF_000951045.1 Mandrillus leucophaeus | reverse complement strand
TAAAAAGCGGTATCTGAAGTCATTATATCATCCATACTTGAAAATGCAGCCTTATAACGTCACCTAAGTGTATGAAGTTCGAATTTCATGCAGAAAACTATAGAGTCTCTATTTTTCATATATTCATTTATCATACAATTTATCCAGACATATCCAATAATTAATATGGTAGTAAACTCATTTGAAGAAACAGTTATTGAGCGTGTACTATGTTCAAGACCCTCTGCTATTATGTATATATGTACACGTATACATACACATTATGTGATTATATATAATATATAATTACAGTATATGCATGCATTATATAATCGCATTATCATATATTACACTTTATATATACATTACATAGATTATATATAATATATATCAATGTGTACAATATGTATATATATAATCACCTATTCGGTCATTCACTGCATAAGGTTGTGTGGGTCAACAACTGACCGCATGTAGGAAGGTGGTCCCGTAAGATTATAATACCATGTTTCTATTGTACCTTTTTTACATTTACATATGTTTAGATATGCAAATACTTACCATTGTGTTATAATTGCCTATGGTATTTGGCACAGGAACTTGCTTTACAGGTTTGTAGTCTAAGAGCATTAGGTTATGTATCATATGTCCTGTGTGTGTGTGTGTGTGGCAGGAGTCTCCTTCTGTCGCTCCCAGGCTGGAGTACAGTGGCGCGATCTCGGATTTCGACTCATGGCAACCTCCGCCTCCAGGACTCAAGTAATTCCCCTACCCTCAGCCTCCTGAGTAGCTAGGACCACAGGCCGTGCCACGACACCCAGTTAATTTTTTGTGTTTTTGGTAGAGACAGGGTCTTGCCATGTTGCCCAGGCTGGTCTCAAACTCCTGAGCTCAGGAGATCCCCCTGCTTTGGCCACCCAAAGTGCTGGGATTACAGATGTGAGCCACTGCACCCCGCCTGTAGCACATGTCCTAGGTGTGGAGTAGGCTACACCACTGAGTTCTTTGTAGGTCCATCCACCCTATGATGTTCGCACAGTCACACAATCGCCTAAGGACACATTTCTCAGAGCGTACCCCTCATTTCTCAGAGCGTACCCCTCTGGTAAAGCAACGTGTGCCTGCATGTCTCCATTAACCCCAGAATTAATACAGCAAATAGCCCTCCTGGAGAAATGTGGACAGGAAACATGTTTACACAGCCAGCCAAGAACAAAATTGGGGGCAGGGGTAAGCCTTCCATTTCATCGCACTGAATGCACTGGGATTGTCTAACAATTGTGACGGCGCAGTCCCCTGGAGGCAGGCTTATTCTAGCACATGTTCTCTGGTCCAAGGCTGAAGTTGATTTTTGGAGCCCAATTCAGAAGGCTCTTGAATTACCAGAGAGGGCGAAAGACTGTTACGGCCTCTGTAGCTTTAAAAGGGGTCACTCATTTCATCTGCTAACCACTGCCACAGTCCCCGCAATGGCCTTTGTTCTGTTCGGACTGCCCAGGGGGACCTCGGCTGCAGGTCACAGCTCTGGGCACT
>NW_012108142.1:1043370-1063349 GCF_000951045.1 Mandrillus leucophaeus | reverse complement strand
GGGGACGCCGGGAGGGTGTCGGGGGTCGGACCTGAGGCGCTGGGTCTCCACCCAGAGTTCCCGCACGGTGAGGACTGGACGCGCCTGGGGGGCGTGGAGAGGAGGCTTGTCGGTTCCTTCCTGGGAAAGGAATCGCGGGGACTTCCCAACCGCTGGGATGCACAAGCCGAGGCGGCTGGGAGTAGAAGCCTTCTGAACTCTGGACCTGCCCCAGAAGGAGGGGGCGAAACTGGCCATTTCGAGGGACGCGGAAGCCCCGTTGCTAAGGGAGATGGGGGAAGCGGCGTGGTCACCTACACAACCGCGCGGTGGGGGCTCTGCTTCCTCCTCCTCTGTTTCTTTGGGGATGGAAAAGAGAGCAGAACAAAGATGTAGGGTGAAGGAGGGCTCCCCAGCTGTTGCCTCTTCCGCGGATCCTGCTGACCCCTCTGCGCGACCCCCGCTGGGCAGTGTCAGCTCCATTGTCTCAGAGGCCGGCGGCCAAGTGAGGGGCCGGTCTCACCGGGGGGGAGCCGAGCCTCAGCGCACCGCCCCGTCTTCCCCGGTTGCAGAAAACCACTAGGCCGGTGGAAGTGCTCCGTTTAATTGGTCCCTAGTACGCCCCCGAAAGGAAATGGAGACGATTTCCATCAAGTTCTTTTAGTATTTCTGTCATTTACAGAAAAGCTACTCACATGTGGCTCAGATGTCTGTGTGGGGGTTGTGAGCCAGGGCATTAAAATTGGGTGTTAACCGTTTGCCACTCAGAAGAATTATTAGCCATTGGAGGAGGAGCGGTTTCTCTTGCTAAGCAGGGTCAAGTGAAACTTGGCTGCTCTGAATCAGCCAGAGGAGTAAATGAGCAGAGGACTGGCCTGCGGCTTCCAAAGGCAGAAGCGCAGGGGAAGCCCGGAGCCTCTTCTGAGTAGTGGCTTTCTCTGCGAATCCCACGCAGTCTCTGGAGTCTGTGTTGGAATGAAGGTTAAAGCATTTACAACACGCGTTTGCCATGTGTTCTTGGGAGAATTTCTGACGCTCCTGCGGTCTATCCATGCATCTCCCAGTGCTTTCCACTTAGAATCTAGAGGAAAAACAAGGGATCCCAAAGTCGTCAATGAGATCCTGAGATCAAAGCCACATGACTGAGGAGGGGCCAACCACAGATCCACTGGGACAACCAGCTTTTTTCTTGTGGGATTATTGCATAGCTACCAGAATAAATTACACTTTCCTCTTAGTATTTTTAATTTGTAGAAGCCTTGAAGGTAATTTGTCATCTGTGGATTAAGGGTGCTCTAAAACATGTCTATTGGTCTGTTTGAAGTTATTTTAGTTTGTTAATATTATACAAGCATATGTGACATATACTTAACACTATCACATGTGATTAACTTTTGTACGCTTATGAGGTTTACCTATGATGGACGTTTTGAAAACAGTATACACAGCAATGCATTACAGATGGCATATGTTCCAGGGACCATACTACTAGCTATAAAAATCATCCAGAGTGTGATATTTATTTACTGAAGGAAAAATATGTTTAACCAATACAGTTTTATCTAGAGGGCAGAATGCTGTGGTTGGGTTTATCTGTGTACTATGAGAATTGGGAGGGGAAATTTAATAAAGTAAAACGATTTGTTTAGTATACATTAAAATAGCTAAAATATTTTGCACATGCAATTAATACTGTAAAGGTTTCTGCCCCTCTCCTCCACCCCCCTGGCCTGAGAATGCTCGAAGATACAAGCCCCACCTGCTGCTGTGCTGGGTCATGAATGTAATCTGTGGGTAAGTTAGTGGCCTGTGGATAAAGGAGAGTGTACACTGTATACAAGCTGGCTGCACAACCCCAATGTTCTTGAAGGAGACTGAATAAAAATAGAAATATTGCCTTCTCCTTGAGAAATCAGAAAATAAAATCTGTTGGGGAAAGCCACAATCATACATAGAATCATATATGATCCAAGTATATGTGTATATGTGTGTATCTCTATGTGTGTACATATCTTGCAGGTCTTAAATGTGTTAAAACATGTACATACGTGAGAAGAGATATGGTATTGGAACTGTGATATCTGAAAATCATACTTTAGGCTTGTGCTCAGCTGAGCACCTCAAAAATGTGTCTGCCCTTTCTGGATCTCATCACATCACCAGGGCAAATCCAGGCCAATGAAAACATATGTTCATAGAATGAGAAAATGCTGGGGTAGAACGGTACTTTCAAAATGTTCTGTTCAAGCTTGCTCTACTCCAAATGAAGGCAAAGAGGTCCAGAAGACTTAGGTAATTTTTTTTTTCAAGATCGCACAGCTAGATATTGGCAAGGATGCTGGATCTTGCTGTTTTCACCAGACTGGAGTGGTAGATGTGTAGGGAGAGAGAGTGATTTGATTACTTTCTCCCGAGAAAAGGGCTGGCCAGTGAAACCTGCCACAGACGTATTGCCTCTCCCTCCTCTCCTTACACCCTTCCTGTGTGGTTCTCTGCCCACCAACCTTTCTTCTACATTCTGCTCTGTACTAGAAATAACACATTTTCTTTAAGATTTCCAGACAGCAAAGAGTGAGCATGTGAGGAGAACAAGGAAAACTTACTGAGATTAAAATGCATACAGTTTAACCAGTTGGTCTTTAAAAATTTTTTAAGCCAGGAAGTATAAGCAAATGATTTTCACCTGAATTCCACTGAGGCAAGGGCACAGTCCTAAAAGAAGAAATGTCATTACTCTTAGAAACTGAAAAGCTCACAGTAACAACACCTTACCTGTCCCAGAGACGCTTTTCCATTTAATATCTCATTTGATCCTCACAAGTGCCCTGTCTAGATGTAGGGCAGGGACACTTATTCCACATGGCCAATTTCCTATGACTGAATTCTGGTCCTTCTCCTTCTTACAGATGTCCCCAGGCAAAATTAGGGCCTCTTCTGGGGCTATGATACATGTGGGTGATTACCACCCTGTAACATCTGTTGTCTTAATTTAAGTCTGTTTTCATCTTTGTATCCTAATAGCCTGCCCTGGATGTGCTATTCAGTAAGGATTCAGTCAATGCTTTCAGAGCATTGTTGACTCATGAGTTAATTGAGATCAAACATTTATACTCAACTTACCTGTTTTAAGCATGGGTTTTTTGTTTTTTTGTTTTTCAAGAGAATGTGCTAAATAATTTTCAGACAATGTAAAATTATAAACATTTATTAACAATTTTGTAGTGACATTTCCTGAAAATGAGTAGTCATTCAAGTATGCAGGACCCTGACTTTGAAGACTGTAAACTTCTAAGGACTGGCGAGGTGTGCTCCTTGGGATGCCAACTCTAGATTTTCTGCAGGTGCCCAATAAGAAGTAGATTCCCCGGCCGGTCCCAGGCCTATGGAATCAGCATCTGGGGCTGGGACCACAGCCTTCCTCTGAGTCATTTACAGGAGCACACTGTGTTTGAGAACACAGTGGATGGTCTTTCAAAAATGTACACTGGGCGCACCCCCAGCCCCCCATCTAGCTAGAGCCACTTCTTTTCCCATTTATGTAGGAATCTGCAAAGATTTTCTTACTTTGTTAGTTTTATGTTATTATAATAACTAGGAAGATGTGACAATAAACCAGGCCATTAATTCCAAGGAAGTTTAGGTTTACATTCTCAACTGTGACTACAAGTAAACATGGATGAAAGATTGGTAAACTCTAAGTGGTAGGATCAAATCAACTCATTTCTTGTATATCCCACACAGCATTACAATTCTTTGTATATAATTATGTTTTTTAAAATAACTATGTTAAGTGACTTGTTCTTTATAATTTCTGCGATGTGCTTATTTCTGTGGTCAGAGAAGCCTGGGCACAGGCGTCTCGGTTCCCTCCCTCCGCTTCATGGAAGTCCACTCCTGAGCTCTCCTCAGCCTGGCTTCTCCCTGGAACGGCCCCTCCCTCGCTCAGCTCCGGGGGCCCCTCCCTTCCCATCTTTCCTGTGGTCTCAAGTGTCTCCCGCACCTCTTGGTGGGTGCCTGTGCCTGGGAGCCACATATGCATCTCCAGTCCTGACCTGGAGGTTCCATACCACACCTGACTCCTCACATCCACACTGGAATCCTAATCTCGATTGTTCTCTCTAGGCCGGCCTCTGTTATTCCTGTTGATTCCTGGGCGTTTTTTTTTTTGTTTGTTTGTTTGTTTGTTTTTTTGAGGCGGAGTCTTGCTCTGTCACCCTGGCTGGAGTGCAGTGGTGCGATCTCGTCTCACTGCAACCTCTGCCTTCCGGGTTCAAGCGATTCTCCTGCCTCAGCCTCCCGAGTAGCTGGGATTACAGGTGCCCGCCACCACACCTAGCTAATTTTTGCATTTTTAGTAGAGATGGGGTTTCACTGTATGGGTCAGGCTGGTCTCAAACTCCCGACCTCATGATCCGCTCGCCTTGGCCTCCCAAAGTGCCGGGATTACAAGCGTGAGCCACCTCGCCCAGACTTGATTCCTGTTTGTTGTTTTGTTTCCTGCTGTTTTTCTTCTTCCTTTCCCTCCGCCACATCCCATTTTCCATTAGTCATCAAGTCTTTACAATGTGTCTTACAGATATGACTGAGATGAGTCTTCTTTATTCTGACCTTTTAGGACTGCCCTGGATCCAATCTTCATCATGCCCTGTCAGGGCTAAGGGACTAGGCCCTAATTCATCTTCCTGCCCCAGTCTTACAGTTGCCAGAGTGATTTATCTTAAATGCAAATTTAGCCATGAAACCTTCTGGCTTAAAAGACTTGAATGATTTCCTATCATCTGCAGCATAAAGTACCTGCTCCTCCCCACGACAGACACCTTCTTGACCCATTCCCTGCCCAGCTCCAGCCTCCTCTGACACCTCTCCCAACTCACATCCCTGCGTTTCACAACACCGAGGTGCTTGTTCTCTACGTGGAACTTAGCATTTCTGAATACACTGACTTTATTCATCCCCCTGAACACTGGGCATGAGCTGCTTCTAGCTTTGTTCAGCTGGAATCAAATCCGGATCATCTTCCCCCAAACACCCCACTTCATAGAGGTCCCTCTTCTGCCTCTTCTGCTGCCTGCCCATCTTCGCTGTTAACCCTTAGTGTATCGCACTTGCTGAAACGCCGGACTTTCCCCGGCACTGTGGTTACTGCTTCTTACTCATCTCTGTGTGTCTGGATTGGGTTGGTGTTACATGAATGGATATGAACACTGCAGAAGATAAAAGCGAGCTGCCCTGGAGGCAAGAGTGCCTGGGGGAGATTCTAGCTTCAACAGCTCCCTAAGCTCTCCCTAGGGACCCTCTGTCTCACCTGTTATTGTATCTGTCCTCTGCCGGTAACCCTGGGTCCCACCGTATTCATTCTCTGACTCTCTCTCATCTGCTTCTCCCTTCCATAAAAGACATCTGCTCCTTCCACAGACGAGGAAAAGAAAACTCAGAGACTGAATCACTTCTTCAGAGTTACACTGCTAGCTTAGGGTAGATCCAGACTTGCCAAAAGGGCTGATTATTTACCCTGTGCTCTTCGCACGTTTTAAAAGAAGAAAACTGGCTTTTTAAACAAGTGCCATATAGAAAACCATCTATAGCTGGAGACAAGAAGCCACTACCACCAGTGGGCCAGTTCCAACCTTGGCCTGTCTGTGTACAGCCAGTAAGCTAAACATGTCGTTTGCACTTTTAAAATATGGAAGAAAAACCCAAA
This sequence comes from Mandrillus leucophaeus, assembly GCF_000951045.1. NCBI lineage: Eukaryota > Metazoa > Chordata > Mammalia > Primates > Cercopithecidae > Mandrillus > Mandrillus leucophaeus. The sequence continues at coordinate 1,057,669 of NW_012108142.1, read as the reverse complement.
CCAAATAAAGAATGTGTGACCAACTGAGACTCTGCAGCCAGTGCAGCCTTAAGTATTTACTCTCTGGCCTTTTACAGAAAATGTTTGCTGAACCCTGATCATGGGAATAATGAGACCTGAACATGATGTTTAGTATAATTTATGAGGTAGCTGACTTGGGCAAATAATTGTGATGCCAGAAAAGACTGGACATATAAAAATAAGTTGTAATCCCAGTACTTTGGGGGGCCGAGGCAGGCGGATCATGAGCTCAGGAGATCAAGACCATCCTGGCTAACGTGGTGAAATCCCCTCTCTACTAAAAATACAAAAAATTAGCTGGGCATGGTGGCACGCGCCTGTAGTCCCAACTACTCGGGAGGCTGAGGCAGGAGAGTTGCTTGTACCTGGGAAGTGGAGGTTGCAGTGAGCTGAGATTGAGCCACTGCATTCCACCCTGGGTGACAGAATGAGACTCCGTCTCAAAAAATAAATAAATAACTAAATAAATGAATGAATAAATAAATAAATAAAATAACTTGTAGATTTATTGAATTTTAAGAAAAAAATGAAAGGAAAAGCCATAGTATGTTTAAATACTTCATGTCATATTTATTTCTTATTTTTCATGCTTATTATTTATCCACAACTATTTAGCGTAATAGACATAATTTTCAGTAATGTAAGTAAAGTTAATTCCTCATCAAATCATTCTGGTAATTTTTGGTTAAAAATGCTTGAAGGTATAGATAACAGTGAGTTTGATGTTTAAATTATCATAAGCTGAATTGAATTATCAATTCAAATTGATATTTGAATATCCTCTTTAACCAAAATGTTGAAAACATTTTAACGTTATTTTTATTACTGAAATTAGTTGATATTCTAAAAATAAACCCAGGAGGCTAAAAACTGTAGAATGTGGTACTGTGTGCCTTTAATGAACAGATTTGAAATATTAAATAATTTCTTTAAGAATGATAAAGTCTTATCCAAGCTTACTAATTTTTTTTCTAATTTAGATTATTGGTTATAAGCAGCTGAGTAATATGTGGTTGGAGTCCCTGGGTTGAAATCATTTCATGAGCTCTCAAATCTTCTTTTGAAAAGTCTATTAATATGCCTTTTATCTTTATTATCTGAAACAGAGAGCCATTAACTTTACATTCATTGCAGAGATTTAGATCTATATGCAAGAGCAAGACAAAAGAAATTTGGCCTAAAAAATAAAGAACGTTAGTAGGACAGAATTCTGAGAATATATTTTTATATAGGGTGTAGCTCGCTATTTTCATTTTAGTGTGTAGAAACAAGTTTTCTGGAGTGAACCTAAGACAGGTTATTTCTAAGGAAGGGAGTTTGCTAAAGTTATAGATATGTAAGTGTTCAGACAAGGATGATATATGGGGTTTCCCTAATATATACTATAAAACAGACATTGAAGCAGGAAATTGCAATATAGTATAATATGGTCAATAAGAAGGTCAATAATATGGTCAGTCTTCTCCACCTCAAGCTGGAGAAGATTCCTGTTCTGCATCTCAATTCTCTGAGATGGTGAATATGTGGAAAACCTTTCCTAGGCCTCACCTGTGAAATGGTACATGCCCAGTGCAAGCAACAAGAGCTGCAAGGCAGGGGCCAACCTCTGCCAGGAGCCGACGGTATAAAAACCATCAAGATGATTTCAAAGCGGAACTGTTCTTCATAATTGTGGCCCCAATTTTCTTCATCAAGGAGAAGCAGCTCAAAAAAGTTTTTTTTTTTTTTTTTTTTTTTTTTTTTTTTAAAGGTCAGAATCTTGGATTAAAGCCAAAGATAGGTGAGGAAATTAAAACAAAAACTTATTTAGCTCTTTGAAAACCATTCAAGTTAGGCTCAAGTTAATCCTATGCCAGGAGACTGAAAGAATTGCAAATGTGCCTTTGCAGGTGCTACTTGTAATCTTTGGGACATGATAGAGAATTACAGAAATGCCAGAAAACGGGGTGGGTCAGATGAGTTGCATAAAGAAGCATCCTTGATGATATGAGGTGGTACATAGAATCACATCAAAAATAAATTATATGTGTAATATATATGCACACATCACAAATGCTTTTTAAACGTTTAAAACATGAGGAGCTACAATAGATCACAAAAGTCATTGCAAAGAAACCTGATGACCTAGACTTTAAAGAAAGCCAGAAAAAATTAATGTGAGACATTGCTTATCTATAACATTAGGAATCTGGACTAAATAATTTCCAGGGTTCCTATGTTCTAAGAATTTATCATAGGTTTTATTATTATTATTTTTGCCTTTACTTGGTGTCAGTTTTTTAAAATTGTGGTAAAAAACACAACAAAGTACATCATTTTAATCATTTCAAAGTGCACAGTGCACTAATGTTAACTATATGGGCATTTTTGAGCTACAGATCTCTAGAAGGTGTTTTGTTTGTTTGTTTGTTTGTTTGAGATGGAGTCTAGCTCTGTCACCCAGGTTGGAGTGCAGTGGCACAATCTCAGCTCACTGCAACCTCCGCCTCCCAGGTTTAAGCGATTCTTCTGCCTCAGCCTCTCAAGTAGCTGGGACTACAGGTGTGTACCACCACGCCCAGCTAATTTTTGTAGTTTTAGTAGAGATGGGGTTTCACGTGTTGGCCAGGATAGTCTCGATCTCTTGACCTTGTGATTAGCCTGCCTCAGCCTCCCAAAGTACTGGAATTACAGGCATGAGCCACCTGTAACCACACCTGTAATGTGTGGTTACATTCTATTTGCTGTTTTTATGAGTTGACTATTCTAGGTTCTTCATATAAGTGGAATAATGCAGTATTTGATATTTTGTAACTGTTTTTTTCATTTAGCATAACGTTCTCAGGATTCATCTATGTTCTAGTCTATGACTACATTTCCTTAACTTTTAAGGCTGAATAATACTCCATTGTTGTGGGTAGGCCACATTTTCTTCATCCATTTATCTGTTGATAGAAATTTAAGTTGCTTTCACCTTGGCTTTTGTGAATAATCCTGCAATGAGCATGGGTGTGCAAGTATCTCTTCAAGATTCTGTTTTCAATTCTTTTGGATTAAAACCCGAGAAGTAGGATTCCTGAATCATAAGGTAATTCTACTTTTAATTTTTTGAGGAACTCCTAAACTGTTTTCCATAGTGGCTGCACCATTTTACATCTCCACCAAAAGTGCACAAGAGTTCCAGTTTCTCCATATCTTCACCAGCACTTGTTATTTTCTGTTTTTTTTTTTGTTGTTGTTGTTGTTGTTGTTTGCTTATTTGTTTGATAGTGGCCATTCTAATAAGGGTAAGGTCATATGTCATTGTGGTTTTAATTTGCATTTCCCTGATGATTAATGATGTCAAACATCTTTTCATAAACTTTTTGTTCATTTGTATATCTTCTTTAGAGAAAGGTTATTCAAATCCTTTGTCCATTTTTTAATCAGGTCATTTGATTATTTTTTGTAACTGATTTGTGAGAGCTCTTTATATATACTGGATATTAAACTTTTATCAGATATATGGCTTGAAAATATTTTCTCCCATTCCACAGGCTTTTTTTAGTCTTTTAATGATCTCCTTTGCTGCACAGATTTTTGATTTGATGTAGTCCTATGTGTCAATTTTTGCTTTTGTTGCCTGTGCTTTTGGTGTCATCAAGAAATCATTGTCAAATCAAAGTCACAAGGTTTTCTTCATATTTTGTTTTCTAGATGTATATGGTTTCAGATCCTACATTTTTGTCTTTAATCCATTTAGAGTTGTTTTTTTTGTAGCATAAGGTAAAGATCAAATGTCATTGCCTTTCAAGTGGATAACTAGTTTTCCAACACCATTTGTGGAAGATACTGTTCTTTCCCCATTGTGTAGTCTTGGCACTTTTGTTGAAGATTATTTGACTATATACACGAGGATTTATTCCGGGCTCTCTATTTGGTTCCATTTGTCTTTATGTCTGTTTTTATGCCAGTGCCATACTGTCTTGATTACTGTAGCTTTTAAAATGTTTTAAAAACAAAGTATAAGGCCTCCAGCTTTATTCTTTTTTTCTCAGTGTTGTTTGGGATCTTTGGGGTCCTTTGAGATCCCATATAAATTTTATAATTTCTTTACAATTTTTGACAAAAAATGCCGTTGGAACTCTAATAGGATTGTGTTGAATTTGTGTCTTACTTTGAATATTACTTGTATTTTAACAATATTAAATCTTCCAGTCCATGAATACAGGATATCTTTCCGTTTATTTGTGTCTTCATAAAGTTCTTTCAGCAATGTTTTTTAGTGTATAGATCTTTTACCTCTTTGGCTGAGTTTATTCCTAAGCATTTTATTCTTTTTTGATGCTATTGTAAATGGCATCATTTTTAAAATTTCGTTGTTGGATTCTTCATTGTTAGTATATAGAAAAGCAACTTATTTTTGCATGGTAATTTTGGATCCTGCAACTTTAGTGATTTCATTTATTAGTTCTAACACTTTGCACTTGTGTGTGTATGTGTGTGTGTGTTTGTGCATAGTCTAGAATTTTCTACATACAGAATTAGCTGTTAATGGAGATAAGTTTACTTCTTCCTTTACAATTTGAATGTCTTTCGTTTCTTTTTCTTGCCTACTTTCTCTGGTTAGGACTTCTAGTACTATGTTGAATAGAAGTGGCAAGAGTGGGCCTCTTGCTTTGTTTCTGATCTCAAAGAAAACACATTCAGTTTTTCACTGTTTTCACTGTTGAGTGTGATGTTAGCTGTAGGCTTTTCATATATGACCTTTATTATGTTGAGGCAATTTCCTTTCTAGTTTGTTGAATTTTTTTTTACCATGAAAAGGTGTTGAATTTTGCCAAATGCTTTTTCTTTATCAATTGAGATCATGTAATTTTTTATATCTCATTCTGATAATGTGGTGTTTTACACTGATTTATGTTTGTATGTTGAACCATTCTTACATTACAGGAGTTAATCCCACTTGATCATGGTGTATGAACTAATCTTAACCCTAACCATTCTTCTCTTGTCATGTTGGGCAGCAGCAGTGAGTCACAGTTCTTAGCCATGAATCCTTGACTTAAAATATTTTCAACTTACATTGGGTTTATGAGACTATCATAAACCAAGGAGCATCTGTGTATTTAACTTTGCCAGAGAGCTTTATATTTTTATAGGCTTTCATGTTGCTATCTAACACCTTTGCATTTCAACTTTGAAGGGACTCCCTTTAATGTTTCTCTTAAGGCAGGTCTGGTGGTGATGAACTCCTTTAGCTTTTGGTTGTGTAAGAAAGTTTTTATTTCTTCCTCATTTTTGAACAACAGTTTTGCCACATGTAATATTCTTGCTTGCTAGGTTTTTTAAAAAAATAACTTTGAATATATCATTCCATTTTCTTCTGGCCTGTAAGATTTCTTATGAGAAACCCACTGATAATCTTATGGGAGCTCCCTTTGATGTACCAAGTTACATATTCTTTCTGCTTTCAAGATTCTTTCTGTCTTTGACTTTTGCCAGTTTGATTATAATGTGTCTCTGTGTCATTTTGGATTTATCAGAGTTGTAGTGTGTTTAACTTCTTAAATTTGGATGTCTATTTTCATCCTGAGATTAGAGAAGTTTCCAGCCATTATTTATTCAGATAAGCTGTCTGCCCGTTTCTCTTTTCTTCTGGGTCTCTCATAATGCATATATTGGCCCAGTCAATGATGTCTCATAAGTATCTTAAGATTTCTTCATTTCTATCTGATTGTTATTATAGAAAATAATATCACTTATATTACTATCTACCTCCTGATTAGGTAACTTCAAATCACTTGTCCTCAAGTTCACCTTTTTTTTTCTTTTGCTTGGCCAAGTCTGCTATTGAACATTTATAGTGAATTTTTCAGTTCAGTTATATATTTAAAGTCCAGAAGTTTTTTTAAACATACAATTCTTATCTCTTTGTTGATATTCTCTTTTGGTTCACACATAGGTTTCTGGATTTTTTTCTTATTTGTTTGTCTGTCTTATTTAAACTCATTAAGCTGCTATAAGGTAGCTATTTCAAATTATTTGTTACATAATTCACAGATCTCAGTTTCTTTAGGGTTGAATTCTGGAGATTAATTTTGTTCTTTTGATTGGGCCAAATTTCCCTTTTTCTTTGTAAGCCTTGCAGTTTTTTTTCTTGTGGAGACTTGGGTATTTGGAAGAAAAAAAAAAAAGCTATCTTTCTTAGTCTTTATGGACTAGCTTTATACTGAGGAAAACTACACTAGTCAGCCCAGCTAGAGCTTCTGGAGGCCTCTCAAAGCTTTTTTGGGATGCACTTTCTCTGGCTAGTATGCGTAATTTTCCAGAGAGGTTTGCTTGTTTCTTTTCTAGGAGTTCGTAATCTCCTGCTCCCTCTGGTGTTTATCTTGGTTGCTGCTTCAGCAAGCCTACAGTTCTCTTTTGTTCTCAGTGGCTCCCAGGGATCTAAAGTATGCAAGTTTTGTCAGGATTCTAAATCAGGTTAATGAGAGATCAGTGTCTTGGTATCTCCTGAAAGCCCTAACATTGGATGCATTTTTTCCTCCTCCTCTTTCCCTCCTGAGAGAGAAGCTATGAGTTGAGAATTTTCTCCCAGCTGTGCTGAGCTCAGCCAGCTTGGGGTAGAGGGAGGGAGGGTAGAATGTAAAGGCTTTTCTTACCCATTTCAGTGCAGATATTCTTGAAGTTGCATTCCCTGAGAGTACTGCAGCTTCTTCACTGGTTTCTGGAGTTCTCGTAAAGGTGTTTTGGTTCATATGTTGCTTTTTAGACAATGTCTTTTTGGGAGAGTGAGAGATGGGACTTACTATTCAGTTATCTTGTTATCGTTCCATAGACTGGAATTTAACTCAATTTTCACCAGATGTTCTGCAAACTTTCCTGGATTTTCCAGAGGACACCACTGCTCTCATCAGCTGTGATTCCTATTTGTGGACAGGAGAAACTGAGTAAGATGAGAAATGCTGAGCTAAACCAGGTTACTTTAAAACAAAATATTTAATAAACCAGTGTTAGCCTTAGACCATCAAAGATTAATTTTAGTAAAAGATAGTTAAAAGAACAGGCAGAGGGATCTGAAACTTTCAGGGAGTAATATAAGCAGAGGACTGATCAACGTCAAATAATGAAAGACCAACAGAAACGGAATTGGAATCCCAGATAAACATCAAGACCAGTATGATACTTGTACAACATGAAGGAGTATTTTTAAGTGGAGATTTCTCTCATACAGAAACTAGAGAAAGGGTTTTTGGTTGTTAATAGAAACATTACAAAGTCCAAATAATTCAGAAGAAAAAAATGAAAGAATTCATAATCCTACTACTCTATGGAAAGCTACACTTTACACTTTGCTGTACATTTTTCCATAATGTTGAATGTACGATTGTGTGTACATGTATGTGTGCATATGAGAATATACAAGTTAGCATTAATTTCACTCTTTCCCCGTAATGTAATAACCACATGGTTTGAATGAGATTGGTCCAACTCGAGCTCTAAAAGTGGTCTATCATTGGCTTAAGTTGATCGGCATAATCTTGCTTGCTCTGATGACTTTATTTTACCTTTGGTCATTTTTCAAGTTTAAGAACGTGACCCAACTGAGTGTGGCCCAGGACTTTTCTTGCATCATGGACTCTCTCTTTCTCTTCCCCACCAACCCCAACATTGTTTTGCTACTGTCATGTTGCTGTCATCCCAGAAGACCTTTTATTACTAACGTTGCTACAAGATACAGCAGAAGTTGAGTACGTTGAGTGAGAAGAGAAAGGGGCTAAAGCTATGGTCAAGTAACACCTGAAATAATCCCCAATATTAGTTATGCCCTAGAATGCTTGTGGATTGCAGAAGGATAGTCATGATAGTTAATTTTTATTTGTTTGTTTTTGTTTTTGTTTTTTGTTTTTTGGGACAGAGTCTTGCTCTGTCACTCAGGCTGGAGTGCAGTGGCGCGATCTCGGCTCACTGCAAGCTTCCTCTCCTGGGTTTGCGCCATTCTCCCACCTCAACCTCCCGAGTAGCTGGGACTAGAGACGCCCGCCACCACGCCTGGCTAATTTTTTTGTATTTTTAGTAGAGACAGGGTTTCACCGTGTTAGCCGCGATGGTCTCCATCTCCTGAACTCGTGATCCTCCCGCCACAGCCTCCCAAAGTGCTGGGATTACAGGCGTGAGCCCCCGTGCCCGGTAGACAGTTAATTTTTAAAAATTGATCTTAGTCTTTTGATTGAGAACTGTAACACATACAGAGAAAAATGCATGTAATATACAGGCACACATAAGAAATTAGTATAAGGTAAACATGTATCAAGAAATAGACTATTATAAACCATTCCGCCATCCAGCATGCTTACTTTCATAGTATTTATTTATTTTGCTTTTCTCTATTCTTTTGTCGCCTAAGTACACATGTCTAAGTGCTATAATTTTGTTTTGTGTGATTTTGAACTTATGTGACTAGAATCATTCATTTTTGCTGTATAGTCTGCAGGTTATTCGGTTTTTCTGCTGGGTACATTTATTCTTGTGAGTATACCAGAAGGTATTTAGTCATTCTGTGACTGGGATTTTGGTTTTTTTTTTTTTTTCCTGCCATTTGAGTGATTATGTTTTGCTTTGTTTTGTTTTCAGAGACAGGGTGTCACTCTGTTTCCCAGGCTGTAGTGCAGTGGTGCAATTGTAGCTTATTGTAGCCTCAAACTTGTGGGTTCAAGTGGTCCTCTCACCTCATCTTCTGAGCAGCTGGGATGGTAGGCATGCACCACTGTGTCCAGTTATTTAAAAATATTTTTGGAAAGACGAGATTTCACTATATTTCTCAGGCTGGTCTTAAACTCCTGGCTTCAAGTGATTCTCTCACCTTGGCCTTGGAAAGTGCTGGGATTACACGCATGAGCCACGGCACCTGGCTGCATGTTGTGAATAATGCTGCTGTGTGGCGTCCTGGAATGCCCCCTGGATACATATGTGTACACATGTCTTTAAGGAGTATGCCTAGAAGGGGAGGGTGAAATCATATAAATTTTTAGAACCTTGGTTCTAAAACCTTGGAAATTTATTAGGGAGAATTGTAAGCCCTGCCGGTGAATTCAAAGTATCAATGGCATATGTTCAGAATGTCAAGCACCTGTCTTTACCACAGACACTTGGAAAAATATGTGTGTATTAGTTAACTAATATTCAACATAACAAGAGCAGCTTCACCACAATTAATGTAGATACACTATTGAAATTGAAAGGCAATGTCTAATATCCCAAGTTGATGATTTTACTTTTAGAATAATATATTCATGTCAGGGAGCCATCTGTAGTTAAGAATTTTATAAACTAGAATACTGCCTCAGTCTGTTTGCTGGCTGTTGTAACCAGAATACCTTAGACTTGCTTATTTATAGACAACATAACTTTAGTCCTGGAGGCTGGGAAGCCCAAGAAAAAGCACCAGGAGATTTGGTGTCTAATGGGGGCTCTCTGCTTCATACATGGTGCCTCGTTATGGGGTCACTAGCACAAGGGGCAAAGGAGCTTGCTCCAGCCTCTGTTATGAGGCACTAAACTTCTTCATGAGGGTGGAACCCTCATGACTTTATCACGTCCCGAAGGCCTCACCTCCTGATATTATTCTGTTGCGTATTAGATGCCAACATATGAATTCTGGGGGGACACCCACATTCACACTGTGACAAGTATATACAGAGGAAATAAACTAGAATGGCTAAAGCCCAGAAAGAATAATGTGAAAAGTTTATCCTGGGAAGGTTTACCCTGTAAAAGGGTAGAAAAATGTAGAATCTTTTACATAGAAAAATGATTGTGCATAATTTGTTATCTATACAGTTGACCTCTGACCAATGGGTGGGGTTGGGGATGGTTGCATTAAGGCATCCTTAATATGTCATAATTTAACATAAATTGCATTCTAATAATTCCAAGAAAAGGAAAATGAGATCTTACAACACATTTTGATACATCAAAAAGATGTTCCAACAGAAACAGGAATAGCATCTGCCTGAGATGTCTAAGATGTCCTGAGTTTAGTTGATGATTTTTCAGGGTCTTCTAAATATGTCTGCCTTCCCAGGAAGGCAGGAAGAATTTACAGACTCAAACAGCAAAATCCTGGGTAACCTTTAAAATATCCCACTGGAAGCATTTTTAAACGTTTTGAACAGAGAGGTGTTTCTGAGTCCTAAATTATAGCTTCCATTCACCATGCGTAATGTGACTTAGACAATTGCACCAGTTTTCCATACAAATAATTACTACTTGAAGAAGTGATAAACTCAAAACAAAGGAAAAAGTAACCTCTAAGGACAGATATTTAAAAAACTGTTGGGTAAAATCACATGTCATAGTGAATAACTCTTAGTGTGGTCTGCTATATAGTTCTAGATGACCTCATTAGAACAATTTTAATAAGTAGAAAGAAATACAGTGTGGAGGGGTACTTATTGAGAAAAATAGAATATCAGAAATCAAAATGCCTTAGAAGTTCATGATTATTTTGATTTTCTAAGATAACTTAATGGAATTATACATCTCTATCGTGCCAAAGGATGCACACAAATTTAGTAATATGATCTCAAATTAACATACTTTTTCAAAAGAATAGAGACTCCGACTTTAAGCATCTTGGAATAGATGCTGCTGCTTTAAAGGTGTTGAAAATAGAAAAAAAAAAAAAGAAATTTTATTATGTGGATATTTCCATTAAAAGATCACTAGCATAAATACATTTCTTGAGTCTGCATCTTGGTCATCTTACCAGAGGCAAGAAGTTCAAATTTCACACAGGTGAGCACAGAATAGTTTAATCCTGCATTGCGGATGGCTCCAGGTCAGTGGCCAACAACGATCTGTCACATGCCAATGATGGTGTAGGGAAGCCAGCTCTCTCCACAGAGTGCGATCTGCTTTAGAAAGCAAAACAGGCTAGTGACTTTTTCTGCAGGGTGGAAATCAATGTTGCCTTTTCTCTCTTTCTTTCTACTCCCACCCCTCTGGTTTTCCTCTTTCTTTCTCTGTTTGTTTCTTCCTTTTTTCGACTTCTGTTTTCTAATCTGTGGATTTGACTGCGTTTAGTGGTTCTGTTCTCTCGATTCTGTGAAAGTACTGCATGTACAAGCCAGTTGGAAACTGATAGAGATATCATAATACATTTGAACACTGGAAATAATGGGGAAAAAACACAAGAGTTGCTTGGTCAAAATAAACAATATGCAAAATAACACACACACACACACACACACACACACACACACACAAAACACACGCACCAGAAAAAAATCAAACTTTTACACTAAGTCCAGACATTCTTAAGAGCTTACAAAGGCTATCTAAACATCATGCAAGAATAACGACAGGAAGATCATTTGTAGGAGTCAAAGTAAATGTACCAGCGAATGACTCTTTTATGTCTTGTTTGCCTTAGGAAAAGGAATTGAAATTAGTGACATTATATAAAAAAACTGAAAACTTAAGTTTTGAAAAGTTGAGTACTTGTACATTTCAATACTGTTCATGTTTTAATGAAAAAATTGTTTTAATATACCATATCTAGAGGAAGCTTATTTTTTGACCTTGAGACTATAACCCTGGGACCATCAGTTTACAAGATAGCAACTTACTATAATTATTTTTGAGTATATTTTGGCTGAGAAAATAATAAATGTGAAGATAAAACTTTTAACATTCATTTTCTCTAGTTATACTTTCTTGTCTTCTTCCCTCTCTCCTCTCTTTTTTCTGTCTTCTTCTATGTGACTTGGGCAAGTCATTTAATATCACCATCATAGTGTTCTAATTCATAAATTATATGTCATAAGATCTGCCTGGTCTGCTTCAGTTTTAGTGACAATCAAATGATGCATGTGAAAGTTATTTACAAAACTATAATATGCACACTATAATAGATGCATACACAATTATATATCTCTGAAGGTAAAATATGCAACTGAAATAGCAATGAAAGCCTACGTCATTTTATTTGAAAAAATCCAATTTATGTGTGATTAAAGATATAATCAGACCATATCTGGTTTTTAGATATTAGAGAATATTTTATCTCTTCATTGTGAATTTTAATCTCTCATTTTAGCAATTTGCAAATAAGTACTCATTTGGGGAATTATTAATCTTGATTCATTGCATTAATAAAATATGGCACATTGAACAAAATTGCTATTTGTCAAGGAGAAAATTGGTTAGTAAAAATCTATTGATAATCTGATACATTTTTACAATTTATTAAGTTAATACATGGAAATTTTCATCCGTGTCAGATACATTCAAGCCGATAAACTTTTAACACACCCTGTAGTATGGATGCATACAATTTAAACGCATAGAAGACAAATGAGATTACAATAGAATTAAAGTGTGCAGTGATCACATTGAACTAAATTCCATATGTATAGACAGTGAGCTTTCTCTTCCAATGATAACTCGCAGTGGATGTTCCCGATGCTTCTCTTCTCAGTCAGGAGAGGATTGGCATTAATTACAATTTGGGCTAAAGGGCCTCAAATAAGTCTGTGCAATGGGTAATTCCCATCTTCCACATGTTCTTTCCTCCCACATCCCCATCCCTCTTTTTCCTTCTTTCCTTCCTTCCTTTCTCCCTCTTTCATTCCTTTGCTCTTCTTCCTTCACTTCCTCCATTTCCTTTCTTTGTTTTCTTCTTTCTTTTATCCAAAATGTATATGGTTCTATTTTGCTTGGTATGAGATGAAAGCAGCACAAGCTATATTCTCCAACCTTCTACAGCCAAACTGGAGAGGCTGGAAATGAACATGTGTGACAGCCCATCTCAGGAGGGGGAGACAACAGAAAGTGTTAGAGAAATTTAGGAAGAAGCAGATTAGTGAGACTAGAATAGATAAGGAGACTTCACGGGGGTGATGTACTTCTTAAAGGATGCCTGAAAGACAGATACAATTAAGTGATATAAGTAATCAATAGAGATTATGTAAGATTTTATGGTTATTAAATATTATTTTGCAAGTCAGCACTGGGCAGCAAGGAGAGCAAACAATGAAAACTTTAAAAGTGAATTCCAACTTATTTTAATTATCTTCAAAGTCTGTTTCCAAAACAGCTATCTGTTAGAGGAAAAGATTCTTGTTTTTTAATTCTTTTGATCTCAAACATAATTGCCTGTAATATAAATGTATTAGGTGCCTGCATACTACTTACTGAGGTCACCTTTTGTGCAGCTGCCTGGTAAATAGCACTATTCAAACTGATAAGTGTGCTCTTTATGTCTGATAATCTGCCTCTGAACCTGACATTTGGGACCTTAAGTAGTTTTGCTTGTAAATGTAATTATGTTTAATGATCTGTTTTGTAAATAGAATGGCTTTTCTTTCCCGTGACTAGTCAACTAAATCTGAATGTGGAAAAAAACAACAGAAGAAATGGTGCATTAGATATTTCAGAAAAAGTTACGATTTTGTATACATTTTATACTTTCTCTAGATTTACATTAAGTACAGTTTCATCATTATTAATCTCCAAATATATAATTATGATTTGAATTTATCTAAACATTGGTTGGATGCAGACTGAATTTGTTGACTTTGCAGTTTTCCCAGTCTTTCTTCTCAATAGAATATTTCTAGTATTGTGCACACAGGTTTCCCAATAAATAGTTACTAATTATCTTCCAAACGTGAAAACAAAATCAAGGTCAGGAAGGGAAGAGGAAAACCAGTTTAAGTACAAAGACTTTTGCACAGCTATTGTTCATGTCTTGGAAAGGAATCTTTTTACCATGCTTTGATGTAGCCCAGAACTGGCCCAGAATCTTGGAGACCCCCAAATTCTTTCCTATTCAGAAAGCAATGGCTTCTATGAATTATAAGATTCAACTAATATGCTAAAAGGAAAATCTGGCAAGTCTATTGCTATTTGTTTCCTGAATAATGAACAAATAACTATATAACTAAATTACATTTAACATGTTCCTTTTTTGCACATGGATTTACAATTGTATTTCAGCAAAGAGTCCAGTTCTTGAATCCTATACTTTTCAAGAACATAGCAATATCTTACTTTTCATGATGTATCATCTTCCTAAGGCTAGCATGACAAAATCCCCCAAACTAGGTGGCTTTAACAACATGAATGTACTGTCTCACAATAAATTGACTCCAATAAGTTTGGAGATTTATTGACTCCCATAAATCTTGGCATCTAGAAGTCCAAGATCAAGATGTCAGCAGGACTGAGTCCTCCTGAGGCTGGTGAGGGATAATCTACCCCATGCCTCTTTCCTATCTTCTGGTGATTGCCTGGCAATCTTTGCTGTTCCTCG
>NW_012108142.1:1039233-1041940 GCF_000951045.1 Mandrillus leucophaeus | reverse complement strand
TCTACTGAAAATACAAAAAAAAATTAGCTCGGGGTGGCAGCGTGCACCTTTAGTCCCAGCTACTCGGGAGGCTGAGGCAGAATAGCTTGAACCCGGGAGGCGGAGGTTGCAGTTAGCCGAGATTGCGCCACTGTACTCTACTCCAGCCTCAGTGACAGAGCAAAACTTCATCTCCAAAAAATTTAAAAATAAAAAATAAGGTGTGTGGCATTTCCCCTGACTCTCTCTCTCTCTCTTCTGTTTTCACCATGTGAACTGCTTGCTTCCCTTTCACCTTTCACCGTGATTGAAAGCTCCTTGAAGCTTCACCAGAAGTTTAGCAGATGCCAGCACCTTGCTTCTTGTAAAGCCTGTAGAACTGTGAGCCAGTTAAACTTCTTTTTAAAAATAAATTATCCAATCTCAGGTAGTTCTTTATAACAATGTAAGAACTGTAAGAATAGTCTCGTACAAGTGTGTGCATGTGTTTTCCCATTTCTGTGTCTTTCTTTGTGCCATGATCCTCTTTGAAACACCTTCACTTTTGCCTTACCTCACCAGTGGATATTACCCCATCATTCTCCCTGGAGCATGGATTGGGATTGTGTGTGATGACAGGGGTAGTGACGTATGTGAGAGAAATGATTAAGAGTGAGATGTTAGTAGAAATAAGAGAACAAAGAAAACAAATGGAATTTGGATATGCAGGTTTGTGTTGAAGGGTTGGATATTTTACATAAAACTTATTTTTGAAAATATAAAGTTGGGCTTTTAAAATCATGTGCTTATTTAATCTTATTTCTGATTTCAAGTTAAAATGATTGCCCTATAATATATGTTTTTAAACCTTTTTTAAAAAAATCAAACTGTTGTAAAATAGTAGTTCATATTCAGAACTGAAATAAGAGAGTGAAGTGTCCGGGAGTGTGAGGACTAGAGTCCACTCAACACCCAGACTTTACCTCTGGTTCCCAACGAGAATGACCGTTCAAAATCACCTTGGACACCACGAGATAACATGTGATGAGTGCTTACAAGGCAAACCAAACTCACTTGCCTCAAAAAATACATTTTATAATAGTGCATTATTGCCTCAAAACTAATTTTGTTTTATGTATACACTAGGATGCAATAGAAGCCATAGCTAAATTATTTAGCTCTCCCCAGTTTGAAGTGCATGTCAGGTGTTAGGCACCTAATGAAAATAATTGAATTAATGAAATGACGGATACCACTCACTAAGCATTGTGAATGCTGTGCTCTGCTCACAGTCCTCGAGCCATGTGTGGAGGTTGCTGTGTTTTATTATTTCACTTGAACGTGCATTTATTTGCACCTAACCTGTGCATCTGGCCTCTAACCTAGATGAGAGGAGCACACACACTACCCCCCGGTTTTGATACCTAAAAATGTCTTCAGACATCGTTACAATGTTTAGGGGGCAAAATCACCTGAAGTTAAAAGCCACTGATCTTGATATTAGCACCAACTCCATAATCTACTTTTCATTTAAGCGAGTGACCGAACTCGTTGTGGACACTTCCTCAGGGCACCACTGTCTGGTGGCCTAGCATGCCAGGTAGGAGTATTAGCTTGAAGAGGGTTTCATGAGAATTCTAAAAATAAAACCCATACATTTTGGATTTCTTTAATGAATGTATTGCACTTAACTCCAATGATCAAGAATCAATTACCTTTTACTCATTTTACACATTGTCTGTGTGTGCTTGAGCAAATTATCCTTTTTTTTTCTTGTTTTATGTGTGGCAACAGATGCCGCTCTTCATCTTCCTAGGTCTGATTTTTTGTGTTTTTTTTTTCTGGGGAGGGGATAGGGAGGAGAGATGGGAAAGACACCAGCTGGTGAATGCAGAATTAATTACAGATTGTTTCCCTCAGAAAACACATACATGGATGACCAACCTCTAATGACTTTGGCAGCTGTTCCTGCCCTTTTAAGATTACTAGTAACTGGACAGATATTGTATTCTTTTTCTTGGAAGCATATGTTGCAATTTTGGGGAATTTGGAACAGTAGAAGGTTTGTTACAGATACTGTATCTGATGAAAAATTTTGACTACTCATGCATTTGCCTCTGAAATCAATTATAAAACTTATTAATTTACTAACTTTCGGTAGAACTTGAATTTTTGTTACATAAAAATGAATAAACACATTTCATAAAAAGGCTACCTTAGAAGTCACCATATACTCCTTAAGAGAAGAAAACTTTCAGAGAGGTAAAAATGATTTTTTATATTGTATTTGAAAAATAATGACCTCAACAATATTTAAGTGATCCTTAAGATTTGTTGTTTTCATGGCAGCAGTTTTGTGGGGGCATCTTTTTTCCCCAAATGCTCATTTGTTAATGGTTTAAGTGCATTGAAATACAGCCTTTCGGGAAATGCTTGGGCAAAACAAACAGGATTATTAGTGAACTAATAGTGCTATAATCTTTACAAACAAAATCAGTTTAATTTAAATTATAGTCAAAAAGAAGAATTTTAATAAACTCAAAAATACAATTTACATATTTTCTCCAATTCTCACTTTCCCTTTATTCCTCAACCTACCAAATTTGAACTTTTGTCAAAGTATGTCATTAATAGATACATTGTATCTTCCTGTGAATATTCTGTTATTTCTGCCTTTTTCTGTTGGTCACTAGGTCTACTGATATTACTGCTAATATTTCTGTCTAGTCTATTACTGACTTTTTATGCA
>NW_012108142.1:1033616-1035793 GCF_000951045.1 Mandrillus leucophaeus | reverse complement strand
AGATTATGTAAGATTTTATGGTTATTAAATATTATTTTGCAAGTCAGCACTGGGCAGCAAGGAGAGCAAACAATGAAAACTTTAAAAGTGAATTCCAACTTATTTTAATTATCTTCAAAGTCTGTTTCCAAAACAGCTATCTGTTAGAGGAAAAGATTCTTGTTTTTTAATTCTTTTGATCTCAAACATAATTGCCTGTAATATAAATGTATTAGGTGCCTGCATACTACTTACTGAGGTCACCTTTTGTGCAGCTGCCTGGTAAATAGCACTATTCAAACTGATAAGTGTGCTCTTTATGTCTGATAATCTGCCTCTGAACCTGACATTTGGGACCTTAAGTAGTTTTGCTTGTAAATGTAATTATGTTTAATGATCTGTTTTGTAAATAGAATGGCTTTTCTTTCCCGTGACTAGTCAACTAAATCTGAATGTGGAAGAAAACAACAGAAGAAATGGTGCATTAGATATTTCAGAAAAAGTTACGATTTTGTATACATTTTATACTTTCTCTAGATTTACATTAAGTACAGTTTCATCATTATTAATCTCCAAATATATAATTATGATTTGAATTTATCTAAACATTGGTTGGATGCAGACTGAATTTGTTGACTTTGCAGTTTTCCCAGTCTTTCTTCTCAATAGAATATTTCTAGTATTGTGCACACAGGTTTCCCAATAAATAGTTACTAATTATCTTCCAAACGTGAAAACAAAATCAAGGTCAGGAAGGGAAGAGGAAAACAAGTTTAAGTACAAAGACTTTTGCACAGCTATTGTTCGTGTCTTGGAAAGGAATCTTTTTACCATGCTTTGATGTAGCCCAGAACTGACCCAGAATCTTGGAGACCCCCAAATTCTTTCCTATTCAGAAAGAAATGGCTTCTATGAATTATAAGATTCAACTAATATGCCAAAAGGAAAATCTGGCAAGTCTATTGCTATTTGTTTCCTGAATAATGAACAAATAACTATATAACTAAATTACATTTAACATGTTCCTTTTTTGCACATGGATTTACAATTGTATTTCAGCAAAGAGTCCAGTTCTTGAATCCTATACTTTTCAAGAACATAGCAATATCTTACTTTTCATGATGTATCATCTTCCTAAGGCTAGCATGACAAAATCCCCCAAACTAGGTGGCTTTAACAACATGAATGTACTGTCTCACAATAAATTGACTCCAATAAGTTTGGAGATTTATTGACTCCCATAAATCTTGGCATCTAGAAGTCCAAGATCAAGATGTCAGCAGGACTGAGTCCTCCTGAGGCTGGTGAGGGATAATCTACCCCATGCCTCTTTCCTATCTTCTGGTGATTGCCTGGCAATCTTTGCTGTTCCTCGGCTTGTAGATCTCTGCTTACCATGTGGGGTGTGTGTGTGTGTGTGTGTGTGTGTATGTATGTATGTGTGTCTGTCTGTCTGTCTCAGTGTCTAAATTTCCACATTTCATAAGGACCCAAGCCTGCTCTCATAACCTCATCTTAACGAGGTATGTCTGCAATGACCCTACTTCGAAATAATTCCAAATAGGGTCATATTCTGAGGTACTGGGAGTTAGGTCTTCAATATATGAACTTGGGGCAGGGATACACACTGTAACCCATAACAAAGAATGCCATAGAAAAGCTTTAATCCTTTCTACATAGAGCGATTTAGATAGAGGATAACATTAGATATGGAAATAGATGTTACAAGGACTTAGTGAAATGAATGAAGGTCTCATGTGCAGTGGCCCCGGTGACAATGAAGCAGATGCATCTGCTTGAGGCAAATCAGGGTTCCCAGGGACCTACCAGGGAGGAGACAGCTTGAGAGTTGAAGAGCACGTGGATCTTGGTCCAGTGAGCAAGAAGCTCAACTCCAACATATCTAAACTCAGGTTTTAAATCTGAGGAAACTCAGATTTCTGAATAAACTTGCACTTTTCCTGAATTCCCTGGGGCCAGCGGAACCTGAGTCTGCCCTCCTCCGTCGTATCTGTTTCCATTGCCGCTGCCCAGCTTCAGGCCTTACTTTCAGATGCCAGTGCCCTGGCTGGCAGTCTCCCATGACGTTTCTGGTGGTAACATCTTTCCTTTATCATCCTTCCCATCCATCACTACCTGAGTCATCTCCTTAGCACAGTTTGTTTGTTATTCTGCAGACCCCAAACCTCCAATATCTT
>NW_012108142.1:1032869-1033566 GCF_000951045.1 Mandrillus leucophaeus | reverse complement strand
TTTGTCTTGTTTTTAAATAAGATGTGATAGTTAAGTGAATACTTTAATTTAAAAAATTCCCCATATCAACAGTCTCCAGATTATTTGCATGACTCTACTTTCAGATGCCAGTGCCCTGGCTGGCAGTCTCCCATGACGTTTCTGGTGGTAACATCTTTCCTTTATCATCCTTCCCATTCATCACTACCTGAGTCATCTCCTTAGCACAGTTTGTTTGTTATTCTGCAGACCCCAAACCTCCAATATCTTCCTACCACCTTCCCATCTTATTCAATCTTATTCAAGCTCTTTACCCCAGCAGTCAAATCTTTTCAAAACCTGGCCTGAGCCTCCCTTTCTCATGTCAACATTGAGTAAAGTTAAAGGGTCTCAGCTCTGGAAGACTTCAGAGGTCATCTGGTTTAATCCTGCACCACACGCATGAACCCTTCAACATCCAAGCCAAGTGTGTGTGTCTTATTTCTGCCTCCTGTCCCAGGAACTTTGCCTTGTTACCTAGCTGACCTGTGTGCATGACATTTCAAGTGTTGATATAGTGTAGCTATCTGTCCCCACCCAAATCTCACATTGAATTGTAATTTCCGGTATTAGAGGTGAGGCCTGTTGGGAGGTGAATTGGATCCTAGGCATGGATTTCTTATGAATGGTTGAGTGCCATCCTTTTGGTGCTGTCCTCATGATAGTGAATGAGTTCTTG
>NW_012108142.1:1003724-1031444 GCF_000951045.1 Mandrillus leucophaeus | reverse complement strand
CCTCAAAACTAATTTTGTTTTATGTATACACTAGGATGCAATAGAAGCCATAGCTAAATTATTTAGCTCTCCCCAGTTTGAAGTGCATGTCAGGTGTTAGGCACCTAATGAAAATAATTGAATTAATGAAATGACGGATACCACTCACTAAGCATTGTGAATGCTGTGCTCTGCTCACAGTCCTCGAGCCATGTGTGGAGGTTGCTGTGTTTTATTATTTCACTTGAACGTGCATTTATTTGCACCTAACCTGTGCATCTGGCCTCTAACCTAGATGAGAGGAGCACACACACTACCCCCCGGTTTTGATACCTAAAAATGTCTTCAGACATCGTTACAATGTTTAGGGGGCAAAATCACCTGAAGTTAAAAGCCACTGATCTTGATATTAGCACCAACTCCATAATCTACTTTTCATTTAAGCGAGTGACCGAACTCGTTGTGGACACTTCCTCAGGGCACCACTGTCTGGTGGCCTAGCATGCCAGGTAGGAGTATTAGCTTGAAGAGGGTTTCATGAGAATTCTAAAAATAAAACCCATACATTTTGGATTTCTTTAATGAATGTATTGCACTTAACTCCAATGATCAAGAATCAATTACCTTTTACTCATTTTACACATTGTCTGTGTGTGCTTGAGCAAATTATCCTTTTTTTTTCTTGTTTTATGTGTGGCAACAGATGCCGCTCTTCATCTTCCTAGGTCTGATTTTTTGTGTTTTTTTTTTCTGGGGAGGGGATAGGGAGGAGAGATGGGAAAGACACCAGCTGGTGAATGCAGAATTAATTACAGATTGTTTCCCTCAGAAAACACATACATGGATGACCAACCTCTAATGACTTTGGCAGCTGTTCCTGCCCTTTTAAGATTACTAGTAACTGGACAGATATTGTATTCTTTTTCTTGGAAGCATATGTTGCAATTTTGGGGAATTTGGAACAGTAGAAGGTTTGTTACAGATACTGTATCTGATGAAAAATTTTGACTACTCATGCATTTGCCTCTGAAATCAATTATAAAACTTATTAATTTACTAACTTTCGGTAGAACTTGAATTTTTGTTACATAAAAATGAATAAACACATTTCATAAAAAGGCTACCTTAGAAGTCACCATATACTCCTTAAGAGAAGAAAACTTTCAGAGAGGTAAAAATGATTTTTTATATTGTATTTGAAAAATAATGACCTCAACAATATTTAAGTGATCCTTAAGATTTGTTGTTTTCATGGCAGCAGTTTTGTGGGGGCATCTTTTTTCCCCAAATGCTCATTTGTTAATGGTTTAAGTGCATTGAAATACAGCCTTTCGGGAAATGCTTGGGCAAAACAAACAGGATTATTAGTGAACTAATAGTGCTATAATCTTTACAAACAAAATCAGTTTAATTTAAATTATAGTCAAAAAGAAGAATTTTAATAAACTCAAAAATACAATTTACATATTTTCTCCAATTCTCACTTTCCCTTTATTCCTCAACCTACCAAATTTGAACTTTTGTCAAAGTATGTCATTAATAGATACATTGTATCTTCCTGTGAATATTCTGTTATTTCTGCCTTTTTCTGTTGG
This sequence comes from Mandrillus leucophaeus, assembly GCF_000951045.1. Lineage (NCBI taxonomy): Eukaryota > Metazoa > Chordata > Mammalia > Primates > Cercopithecidae > Mandrillus > Mandrillus leucophaeus. The sequence goes on along the minus strand of NW_012108142.1, from coordinate 1,029,870 downwards.
TCACTAGGTCTACTGATATTACTGCTAATATTTCTGTCTAGTCTATTACTGACTTTTTATGCAGAAGCAGAGTACTGTCAGGGTTAAAAGCACAGACTTTTAGACAAACTGCCCAGGTTTGAATCTTAGTTCTGCAATAGGCTGATTTTGTGGAAAGGCATAGAATCTGCTGTCTTTTTCTTTCACTAACAAATAAGGTCAAGCCATTAAATTTGGATGAAGTTACAAAATACTGTGTGATCACAGATGGTGAGTTAATTATCATGAGGTTGGTAGATGAAATCAACTTTCTATGACAAAATGGTTCATAACTCTAAGTGAACAAGCACAGCTTTCTAAGACAAATCTCTAATAAATGGAGCTTTTTGCAATAAACAATCGTGAACACAGTCCCTAGAACTTATACATTATTAAAACAGATTTTTCAGTATTTATAGGAAGGGGATATTTTTTCTCTTAGCAAAGGGAGTTCATTTAGAAACTCAAGTTCATGATGATAAGCTGCAGATTAACTGTCGAGTTAGGTTTGATCATATCTACTATGTAAATATTGCCAAAATTTGTCTTGTTTTTAAATAAGATGTGATAGTTAAGTGAATACTTTAATTTAAAAAATTCCCCATATCAACAGTCTCCAGATTATTTGCATGACTCCTTATTAAACTGTTAATTAAGGCTTGTAAGCTCTGGCTTCAGTTATAGTTTTTTGTAATGGCTGAGTCAAAGAATATGAGGCTTATAATTTTCTCTTTCTGTGCATACTCATTAAAGAAATCATTCTGCAAGGATTCCTGTAGCTGCTCAAAATTGTTTGGCAATTTGAATAATATAAGTGATCATTTCGTATACAGCTGCCTTTCTAAAATCTCTGTGGTAATGGTATATGCCAATAAAAGGATTCTTTGAAAGTGACAGGTTAGTTTCACAACTTATTTATTTAATTTGTAAGGATTATTAATGTAAGAATTTCTGTTCAGTAATGACCCTGTTTGTTTTGTCTACCTTATTTTTGAAAGTGCTTTTATTTTCACCCCCCGCCCCAATTGGCCTTTCTAACATTTCTAGGTTAGCAGTATGCCAATGAAAGGATTCTTTAAAGTGAGGTTGTTAGTTTTCTATTTAACAGGGACTTCCCAAATGTGCCCCTTGTTTTATGATCTGGTATCTGTGTATCACTGGTGTAAACATGTCACCTCAGTGACAGCTCACTCTCTGAAACCTGATTCCATTCAGTTTGACACATGGAAAATTGGTAACTGCAGGATCCCCAGGCATCAAATATGAGGAAGTAAGATTATGGAAAATAAGATAGATACAGAAAATAGTGACAGGCGTGTACAGAGGTGAAGCTTTAAGCAATTAAGTGGAATGAATGCTTCATGAAAACAGATTAGCACCTGTATTTACCATATCTGACAGCTTTTGTTTATATGGCATTTTAAGCCAAAGCATTGTGAATGAGCTGAAGGACAAAATCTCAAAAAGGGGCAGACCCCATCAACGGTTTACCTTTTGGCCAGATGGCATAACTTAGGGCTATTCATCTGGCTGTGAGGATAGAATTTGGGATGACAAACGTTAGGTCTGATGCCAAGAATAGGACAGGAAACTAACAGAGTGAGGAGACGTGGAGCTATCTGTTCTAAATAAATACAGCATGATTTAAAGTGCAAGTTCTTGTATTAACTAGAAAATATTAGTTCCCTAAATTGTACTTGAAAAATGAGAGTAGCTTCATTTTATTTTGTCTCTCCTCTCCTCTCCTCTCACCTCCCCTCCCTTTCCCTCACCTCCCCTCACTTCCCCTTACGTCCCCTTTGCCTCCCCTCTCCCCTCCCCTCTCCCCTCCTCTCTCCTCCATCTTCCCTCTTCTGTCTCTCTTTTTCTAAAAATGAAGTTTTCAGCTTTTGACAATGTGAGAAGAAGAGAAACTGATAATAACTTAGACAAATGAAGGGGTGGGAAGGAAACAAGATAAAGGTTTAGACCAGCGTAGGGTTTAACTTTCCCCAGGTTGGAAGTGATGACTTGATAGCAATATTTCAGGTCCCAGAAAACTGCATATTCCTTTTACAATTCCCTTTCATCTCTCTCTTTACATTTCTAAATCTTTCAGAACGTAACCTAAATATCATTTCCTTCAGAAAGACTTTCTTACTAATTCACTCCAACTTGGAATGATCTCCCACCTTCCAAACACCAGCACTAACCACCAAGTGTCCTTATGGTTTAACTATTTCCTTATATTTGTTATTGTTAGTATAAATATTTTCTTATGTAGTTTTTTCTAATCTTTGATTGTCATCTCTGTACCGGAGCATGAGGTTCACTAGGGCATTCAGAGCGGGTGGAGCTACCTGCACGCTTTCCTCACTCCAGAACCTAGCGCGAGCCTGCAAGAGAGTATACTCTTCATTGAACACTTCGCTTCTTCATTTGCTGAACTGCCAATCTGGATATCATGTATTCATACTTTAAAGCTATTTTTTTTTTTAATCTTACTAAAGTGGTCTCTCTTGAAAGCACACAGGTCTTCCAGTGTTTTGGATTTGCGTTTTCTCTATTAACACCCCACCAGGGCAAGCTTCACTAGAGCTGCCAATGTTCCCGGGTACATGAACTAAAAATGTTGGGTAACATAAAATGAAAAACGTAATCATGGGCAGACTGGAGACCCGAGTCTGGGTTATCTTCAGGATGAATTCCCCTTGAACCTGATGATTAATTGTGACGTGCATAACTGGATGGCAGAGTAAGTTACAATGATTTTTCCCAAAATTACAGCCTCATCTTGAAGTGTTTCTTTAATTAATGCTGATTTGATTAACCACAAGGGTTCTCATTTACAAATCCTTGGGAATACTGAACACCTCTTATGATCATCCTTGGTGCAATCCAATTTTATTGTGACTTCAGCTAAGTTGAGCGTTCTGGTAACCCTCTTGGGTGCCACTGCCATTGCCTTTGATCCACTCTGTTAGAGCACAGGGGCAGAGTGGGGGATATGACTGAAGAACATTCATTTGATTTCTCTCTCACTATGGTTTTCTAGAACCCCAAATAGTTCCCAACAATTTCCTGCCATCCCCACAGTAAGCCTCCCACCTGGCCAGGTGGGTCTGTGTGCATTCCCAATTCCTTCTGCTCCCAAGTGATCTCAGTGCTGATGTCTCTCTGCATTTCCTGCTGCTCAGACTTTCTAGACACTTCTGTAGATCCTTCCATTTCTGCTACTTCCAAGTCACTTCTAAATTCTATGGGGGAAATCTAGAGAGAGAAGAACTGGGAGGGTGACAGTCTACTCTACCAACCGCCACGTATCAGAGTCAGTCGAAGGACAAATTGCTGGGAACCAAAAGCAAAAGAGGAGATGTAGCATTAAGGATGCTGAAAAAATGAGAGACTAAAAGGATAAACAGGACTAAAAGCTGCAAGGAAGAATGGGACAATGATTATTTCAATGTTTGGTGTGACAGGATAATAACACCAGTTGTTGATTTCTAGCGTTATTTCTTTCAGAGAAGATAGATTTGAATAGATCAAACATTCACCTATGTTTCTTCCTTTAATAATGGCACTGCAATTAAAAAACCAGCTCTTTAGTTTCATTATGTTACTAACATTAATTCCATGTAATTATTTGGTTAATGGATCTTGCTTTGCTAAAGTATAGGCTCTGTGGAAACAGAATATGTCTATTTTGATCACTGCCGTATTCACATTTAGCAAAGTGCCTAGCTTACGGTAAAAATTTGAGCTTTACTTGTGTTTATCTTCAAAATCTAACAAAATGTGTCATATATACAAAATAATGTTATGTTATACTTTTAATTACTATTGAGGTTTGATATTAATGACAATTAATCACTATATTTTCTATTTTAGAGAATTATATTTACCCATTTATTAGTTGGGTCTTAAAATTTTTTTATTGATTCACATGATGCTATCAACTCTATCGTGAGAAATCTTGTCAATGTTTTCTAAGTTTTTGTTGCTTTTGTTTGTGGTGTTTTTTTTTCAAACAGAGACAATTTAATTATATTACCTTCATAGTTATGGATCTTTTATATCACGACTTTTTTCACTGCATTTAGGTTTAGAAAGTACTCAGCCATACAAAAATCAAGCTTGCTTGTAGAGAGAATAGTATTTGTGCAAACCTAGAGTTGGCCTGGTGAGGTGGTTTCCAGGAAGTAAAAGAAAATCAGTGAGACTGAAATTCACAGTGGAGAAGAGGATGGTTTAAGGTGAGGCTGGAAAGGGTAGTCCGAGGTCAGAGGATGCAGGGCTTTGACGCTGTATTAAGGATTAGTGTCTTTGTCCTTAGAGAAATGTGTAGCCCTTACTGTACAGAAGACAGTAAGAGCAATGTAAAGACCACTCTGGAGGAGGAGGAAGGACATCGGGAGGAAGCAGAACAAGGACAGTGTGAAATGAGGACCGTCTTAGCAGTTTCTATGGAAGTTGAGTGCTTTGCGGACCAGGCGGCAGAAATGGAGAGAAGGGGATGCATTTTGGAGATCTGTTTTAGAGGTAGATTTAGACTTGAGATCGGTTTAAAGTGGGCTTTGGGAGAAGAGGAAGATAGGAAGGAGGATGACAGTGTTTCTGATATGAGCAACTGATGGGTGGGGTTACCTGTTACTGAGGCAGGAAACATGAAAGAAGATACAGCTGAGCCTAGAACATGCTTTCTTATTTATTTATTTATTTGAGAAAACTATGAGATATTCAAATGAAATGTGAGTCAGACAGTTAACATACGCTTCACAAAGCTCACATAAGAGACAGGGCCTGGAAATAAAATATTAGAAGTCACTGGCTAACAATTAATGAAAATAAATATGGATGGGCTCACTTAGGGATAGAAGAGAAAGACTGGTTCTAGACATTGAAGAACCCCTGCATTTAAAGATCAAACTAACAGCACAGTTAGGCCAGAAGAATCAAGGGCTATGTAAAAGAGTATGGGGTCATTAAAAGCAGAAGGCCAGGCCCCGTGGCTCATGCCTGTAATCCTAGCACTTTGGGAGGCCAAGAAGGGCAGATCACTCGAGGTTAGGAGTTTGAGACCAGCCTGGTCAACATGGTGAAACCCTGTCTTACTGAAAATACAAAAATTAGCCAGGCGCAGTGGTGCACACCTGTAATCCCAGCTACTAGGGAGGCTGAGGCAGGAGAATCGCTTGAACCCAGGAGACAGAGGTTGCAGTGAGCCAAGACTGTGCCAGTGCACTCCAGTCTGGGTGACAGAGTGAGACTCTGTCTTAAAAAAATAATAAATAAATAAAATACAAATACATAAAAATAAAAATAAATAAACATAAGAGCAGAAGAAGCAACTACTTCAAGAAGAGGGGTAGTAAGCTGTGGAAGATCCCACTATGTGGTCAAGTCAAATGGGGAACAGTATTAACAACATGGAATTTATTGGTGATCTTCAAAGGAACTGTTTGAACACAGTAGTGATATCAGGAGAAAAAGAGGGATGAGGAGTGAGAAAATAACCATCTTCTGCTTGTTTTTGAGAAGAGAGAGTGTGGTAACTGAAAGAGATGGGGGAAATGAGTCGTGGCTCATGGCTGTAATCCCAGTACTTTGGGAGGCTGAGGTGGGAGGATTGCTTGAGCGCAGGAGTTGAAAACCAGCTTGGTGGCTCATGCCTGTAATCCCAGCACTTTGGGAGGCCGAGGCAGGTGGATCACGAGGTCAGGAGATCAAGACCATCCTGGCTAACACGGTGAAACCCCGTCTCTACTAAAAATACAGAAAAATTAGCCGGGTGTGGTGGTGGACACCTGTAGTTGCAGCTACTTGGGAGGCTGAGGCAGGAGAATGGCATGAACCCAGGAGGCAGAGCTTGCAGTGAGCCGAGATCATGCCACTGCGCTCCAGCCTGGGCAACAGAGCAAGACTCCATCTCAAAAAAAAAAAAAGAAAAAGAAAAAGAAAAGAAAAGAAAACCAGCTTGGGCAACATGGTGATACCGCATCTCTACACAATTAAAAAATTATCTGGGCATGGTGGCCTGTGTCTGTGGTTCCAGCTACTTAGGAGGCTGGGGCAGGAGCATCACTTAAAACTGGGAGGTCAAGATGGCAGTGAACTATGATTGCATCACTGCACTCCAGACTGGATGATGGAGCAAGGCCCTGTATCAAAATAAATAAATATTACAAAATAAAATATTTTAGAGAAGGTTTGGATATGAGAAGACACATCCAATGTGAAAGATAGCCTGATAATGCAAGAGAAAGAGGCCCCTACCTTAGAAAGTGAGGCCCCTAACAACATGGCACCCAGAACAGCGAAAGCCACCTGGTCTCCACTGTGAGAAGAGACACCTGCTTCATTTAGATGGAAGGAAGAAAAGGTACGGTTCGTTGATGGAAAGATGAGTGGATTCCCATCTGATGACTTCTGTTTTCCTTTCAAATTATGAAGCATGGTTACTGGTGAAACTGACTTGGAGTGGTGGTGAGGGGAGACCACACTGTGTCATAGAGAGGAACATTCATGTCAGGCTAAGGGGGTTTACATAGGTATTGGCAACCTGTGTAGTCAAGGATTTGGCCTCATCCGAAGAGAAGTTACCTCCTGAGAGGTAACTATTTAAGCGTCGGACTTTCTGAAGTGATAGAAGTTTCTTCGTTGTGCATGGTAGGCCTCTGGGACCACACCTGATAGTTTAAGGCTAATGAGATGACTCAGGGTGGGGCTGGCCCAACCATATAATCTAGGGGTGGGAGTTGTCCATGCCAGAATGACCATCATATGATTACGTTACATGGTATAATTTGACCTAAAGACCGAGTTCAGCCATATGGGCAATGCATCATCAATCATGCTTTTTCAGTGAAGCCTCAACAGAAACTCTGGACACTGAAGCTTGGGTGAACTTTCTGGATTGGCAGTGATCTGTGTGTGTATGCTACACATTGATGCTGGGAATGCAGTGTCTTTGAGGACAATAGAAGCTCTGCATTGGAATTCTCCCAGACTCTGTTATATATATTTATCACTTTTTCTGGTTCTAATTTGTATGCTTTCCTTGAAGTAAGCACAGCAAATATGTATTTAGTCAGAAAAAACAAAGATTTCCATTTGGGATGACATTCTATTTCCCATATAAATAAATTATTAATGAATTAAAATGGCCTTGAATAAAAAAATGCAGGTTTTTTTTTTTAGTGATTTCATCTGCATATATTCAATTGAACATATATAGCACCCTGCAAATGGTTCTCTGATTTTAATACTGGAACATTTTTCCTTACTGGAAATTTTATATCACCATCCTCTGCCCCCTTATTTTTGCATAGTTGTGAAAGCAGATTTTTTTTATGTTTGCTCAGATAAGCTGAATATTACTGGAAGGGTTACAACTCAAGCTAATTACTATAATCATTATGCAAGAATTGAAACGGTGCTTGTTCTGGTTCTAAGAGGTTATTTTCTTGCTTTCAAGTTCTGGTTTAACATTTTGTTTATCCTTTAATTGTACTTGTGTCTAAAAATTGTTTTTATTGCATCAGCTACATTAATGGGAAATTCAGAAGAAAGCCTTCAAACAGGAATATTATTTTAGTCATCTTTTAGGATCATTCTTAGAAACAATTTCTCTCCCTTGGACCACCATTTCTACATATTGTTATTGAAAGTGGAAAGTTTCATCTTGACTTTCCTGAAGCTTCTAGGGAAAGTTATCTTTAGTTTTGACATAATATTCATTAGCCCCAGAAGAAACCCAGTGCTCAGAGTATCCCAAACTTACCTGATTGTTCTTAGGTTTGGTGTCTGGTGATGATTTGTAATGGCAACAAGACACGGCAAGAAAAATGAGTCAAGCTGCTGTCAAAGTATCTGGCTCCTGGTGCTTTTCCTGAATGTCCACATGTAAGATACTAAAACTTTTATGAAAAAATTGCAGACCTTTTTCCAGTTCCACCCAGGAAGGGTGAAAGTGGGAAACATGGAGTCTCTATTTATTCTGTTTCTACATTAAAAAAACATTCAAAGAGGAATCTCTGCTCTTCATTGGTTCATTTTGTTGACTCTGTAGCCAACTAATCTCTAATTTCTATAGGTGAAAAGTAATACCTGACAGTTTGTTATTACTGCTACTACGACTCCTCCTCCTCCTCCTCCTCCTCCTTCTCCTCTTTCTCCTCCGCTGCTGCTGCTTCTTCCTTCCTCCTTCCTTCTCCTCCTCTTCCTTCTTCATCCTCTTCCTCTTCTCTTCTCTTCTTCTTTCTCTTCCCTCCTCTTCCTCCTCCTCCTCCTTCTTCTTCTCCTCCTCCTTCTTCCTTCTTCCTCCTTCCTCTTTCCTTCCTTCCTTCCCTCCTCCTCCTTCTTCTTCTTTCTCTTCCTCTTCTTCTCCTTCTCCACCTCTTCCTCCTCCTCCTTCTCCTTCCTCGCTTCCTCTGTTCCTTCTTCCTCTCTTCTTTCTTCTTCCTTCTTTTTTCTTCTTCTCTCTTCCTTCTTTCTTCTCTTCTTCTTTCTTATCTTCTTCTACTTTCCTTCTTTCTTATCTTCTTCTGCTTTCCTTCCTTCCTTCCTTTTTTCCTTCCTCTTCTTCTTTCCTCTTCCTCTCCTTCTCCTCCTTCCTCTTCTTCTTCCTCCTCTTGCTCTTCTTCCTCATCTTCCCCTCCTCCTCTTCCTTCCCTCCTTCTCCTCCTCTCCTTCTCCTTTTTCTTCTTCTTCTTCCTCTTGTTCTTTTTTTGCTCTTCTCCTTTTTAAATTATTTTTAGCAAAGAGGAAACTCTTTGAGTGGGGAAATAATCTGCCAAACATCAACAGATCTCAGTTCCATTCACTTGTATTACTTAAGTACAGGCTTGGATAACGTGGCCAAAAAAAAAAATCTAAAATATAAATTTTCTCAATATATAGATGCTTATTTCACTTTCCTATCTATTGACTGACATGCCCAGGGCTGGCATGGTGGTCCCATGATCATTCTGGACCAGAATCCTTCTATCTGATGACTACCCAGAGTTCAATATGGTAGCTGCAGCTCCAATGAACATTCTCACATTTTAACTTTCAAGGTTAACACTATTAACACTACTAAACACTATTACTTGAAAATTAACAGAATATGCCATTTCTCTTTCAGGGAATAGTGTTGAATAAACTAATTCCCTTTCAGGGAATCTGTTGAAAATTTCATTCATCACTTTCCCTTGAACCTCGTAGAATGGAATTTACTCTATGACTTTACTTAGCTACAACAAAGAGTGGAATATGTAGTCTTTTTTCTTAGGTGTCATCATGTCAAATCGGAATTCAAGAGTGGTATTACTTCACTGTAGTTTCCATAGGCTAGAAACATGCCTTGTACTTTCACTATAGACCCGGCTGCTTCCAAAATACTAAGTACTTTTCAATTACTTAATGTTGATAATTTTATTTGCCCTAATACCCTTTCTTCTGAAAATTTGGAGTGGGGATATTTTAGGAGATGTCCAGCTGATAAAAGAAAACGTCACTTTTGTGGAACTCCACATGTTTAGCCTTTCTGTGTTCTATGTCTCTGTGTATATATGCATACGTGTGTGTGTGTGTGTGTGTGCATGCGCACGTGTGTGAGTGTGCTTACTTTGGTTGGATACAGGAACGTTGCTAGATGCGACAATTTTTAAAAATCAGTGCCATTAGAATACATAGTGTAGGCTAAGTGAGAGTATTGATTAATTCCCTAGTGATCTGCTTCAGCTCAGCCTTAACCGAGTCACTTGGAGAAGAGAGAAACAATTTCAGTTTTGATGTAATCTCTTTAGGACCAGTAGTCAAAGAGCTACAGATTTACAACTGACTCCTTCTCAGGCATTTAGTTTTGCAGTGACCACCCTGGACATTCGCAGTGGAATACGTTTATCAAATTATTAAAGCTGGGGAGGAAACAAGTTGGAAATAATGTTGCAAGAGAGAGCAAACGGCTTAAGATGTTAAATATGTGGAATCCTTGTTTCTTGAAGCTGTATTTCATGTATTCAGGAGTCAGATTGGGAGTAGGGGTTGAATCTTAACAATAACAGGAACAAGCTCTGTAACCTTGGACAAGTTACATAACCTGTCTATATCTTAGTTTTCTCATCCACATATAGGGAGAATGAATGTATTGTTCATTCATCACTTAATAATGCAACTCTCAGAAGTGAATCAGTCAATTTAATGACTTGGCAATAACTTTGGAAGTGTTAATGAAGAAAAATCTAAAACTTTTAGTATAAACTGCATTTGAGTACTTTTCTTATTTCTCACCTTTTCTGTGTGAGAAATAAGGTATGTCTACACAATGAGATATTCAATAGTTGAATGTCTTAATGTTTCATTATAAAAATGGAGGGAGTAAGAAATATTTAAAATCTGAACCTGTAATTTTACTAAGGAGACTGAACAGGAGACCAAATAAATCCAACATTAAGTCCATCATCACAAATAGTGTTGTTGAGGTTCCTGGAACTAATGTCTGCAGTTTCTGATGTCAAGTCTTATGCTCTTTCTCTTTTTATTTTTATAGATGAAGGAGGGCACATGTGCAGGTTTCTTACATGGATACATTGGAAAATGGTGAGGTTTGGACTTCCAGTGTACCCATCAACTGAATAATGAATAGTGTACCTAATAATGAACAGAATAGGTAACTTTTCAACCCTAACCCACCTCTGCATTTTGTTTCCAGTATCTATTATTTCCATCTTTATGTCTACATGTACCCATCATTTAGCTCCCACTTACAAGTGAAAACGTGGTATTTGATTTTTTGTTTCTGAGTTATTTCACTTAGGATAATGGCCTCCAGCTCCACTCGTGTTGCTGCAAATGACATGATTTTATTTCCTTTTTATGACTGCATAGTTTTCCATGATGTATATTTTCCACAGTTTCTTTATTCAATCATCAGTTGATGGACACTTAGGTTGATTCCATGACTTTGCTATTGTGGATAATGCTGTGATAAATGTATGACTACAGGTGTCTTTTTGATATAACAATTTTTTCCTTTGAGTAGACATCCAATGGAAGGATTACTGGGTTGAGAAGTAGTTTTATGTTTAGTTTCTTGAGAAATCTCCATACTGTTTTCCATAGAGGTTGTACTAATTTACATTAACACTAACAGTGGGCAAGCATTTCCTTTTCTCTGCATCCTCTCCAACATCTTTTTTTTTTTTTTTGATGTTTCATAATAGCCATTGTGACTGGTGTGAGATAGTGTCTCATCGTGATTTTAATTTGTATTTCTTTGATGATTAGTGATGTTGATAATTTTTTCGTGTATTTTCCACTTGTATGTCTTCTTTTGAAAAATGTCTGTTCATGTCCTTTGCCCACTTTTTAATGGGGTTTTTTATTTATGTATCTTGTTGAGTTGTTTAAATTCCTAGTAGATTCTGGGTATTAATCCTTAGTTAGATGTATAGTTTGCAAATATTTTCTCCCATTCTGTAGTCTGTCTATTCATTCTGTTGCTTGTTTCTTTTGCTGTGCAGAAGCACTTTAGTTTAAGCCCATTTGTCTATTTTTGTTTTTGTTGCCTTTGCTTTTGAGATCTTAGTAGTAAATTCTTTGCTGAGGCCAATGTCCAGAAGAGTTTTTCCTAGGTTTTCTTCTAGAATGAGCACTTTCTTTTTCTATTAGCACAAAATATATTTATATATGGGAGATAATTTAATCCATGAAAGTAGATAGACTAATAAAGAGAATGTCACAGAAAGAAAGATTCAAGTTAGGATCAGAACAGCTAAGAATATTTAAAGGGTACAGAGAGTAGGAAAACTATGCAGATAGGAGAAGTAATCAGAGACTAGAAAGATCACCTAGGAAGTATAATATCGTGAGAAGGAAAACTAATGTTAAACAAGGTAAGTGAGCAAGATTTTTCACTTTCGAAATTAATTGATTGTCAGTGACTTCATCAACAGAAATTCCACTGGTGGTTGTGTGGGTATGGGATAGAGGGATCAAATTCAGAACATAGTGGGTCTGAGAGTGAATGTTAGGGTGACAAAGTGAAGACAGCAAATACTGATTATTCCTCACTAAAGCTTAGCTCTGAATGGAATGAAAGTCAAGAGGTAGAGGAGCCTGTGGGTGATTTTTTCAGGGAGACTTATCATTCTGGAGAGATAGCTGCTAAGATTAATCCCTACTGGTATAGTATCCTTGCCTCCCTCCAACTTCACTCTGAAATATGAGACAACAGGTGCTCTTTTTATTTATTTCTGTGTCCCTAGTGTTTAGCACTATGGCTTGAAAACTCAAAATCTATTTGTGGAATGAATACAAAATTCTCACATGGCACTCTAACATAAAGTTAGTTTTTGTACCATGCCAGGCACCAGTTGCAAACTTGGATCTGGCCCCTGCTGTCTGTAAGAATATTCAACTTAGATTTGAAAAGAAGCAATGAAAGTTTTAAATCTTCACTTTTTGAGTTATCCCAACTGAATAGTGTGTACCACTCAGTCTTGTCTATTGCATTTTTCTCCACCCTGTTCACCTCTGCCTTCACCTGGTGCTTTTCCCTGTGAGATGCATCACCTGCAGCTTTCTTGCTACAACACCAGATTTAAAAAATAGACTGCCTGAGTTGTTATTTATCAGAAAAATTGCTTTCCAGTGTTTCATGTCCTGTACCCAAGTTAAGAGGGATGGTTTTTATCAGTGTTTGCCAAAAATTCTTTCTAAGGAAGTATCCTTTTTAACGTTAATAATTTAATGCTCAGACACATAATGTTCAATATCTGCTTTGCAGAAGAGTAAGCTGTTTTTATAAACCCAAGAACTCCTCACCACTGTACATTGCAAAGCAGGGCAGGGTCCACATTTCACTGGCATTGGTCAAACATCAATCTGCATGGACACCCTCTCCATTCAGTTTTCAGTTCTTAGAGAGCTGGCATTTCATTCTTTGAGCAAATGAATGATGAAAGATCTAAAACATCTATTAACCTTCATAGTTTGTCTAGGAAATGAGGAAAAGAAGCTGTGAATTGATGATGAACCTCCCTTTGGAACAAATAACTTATGCTCTGCCAGATAGTAGATAGAAGGCTATGGCTAAGACGTAATATTACAGTAGTTGTGTGCAGTTCTTTCTTGAATTGAAAAATGGGTTGATTAATGGCATGCTTATGGAGAAAGCTCCAATCTGCGATTCTGTTACCGTATTTAATTAACTAGTCAACCACTGAAGATCCATGAAGCTTAGGTCTAGAAGTGAAAGATAATCAATTTTTGATTTTGCTCTGTCCACAGCTGAGAAGAAGATGGTTGCAAACCTGAGAAAGCTCAGCCAAAAGAGTAGACCAATATTTCATTTTGTCATTGTTACTGGTCATCTAATGGGAGGAAATGCACTTATCTTTTCCCTACTGTTTCCTTGGCTCTACGCTTGCACAAGGAGCTCAGAAATGTGAGCTGGAAAAAGAGTATTAAATTATTAGTATCATTGCAAGTGATGGTTACATGCCAAGGTTATGCAACCAATTTTTGTCACTAAAATTAAAATTAATAATGTAATAGGAGAAGTATGTTATCAACAAACCTTAAGAGAATGATTCAAGATTTTTAGGGATGATTAGCTTGATTTCTGTAATTATACGACTAGCTTATCACTTTTCTTATGCAACTATTGAATGAGAGTCTGGACAAACTATACTGTAATGAAGGACACTGGTGGGAAAATATTTGTTATTATAGTCATATATGCATGTTCATGCCATGAGCAATGTAAATGGTAGAAATATCAAAGGCTACGCCATATGAATTTTAAATGACTTATTGTTACAGGTTTTCCTTTGTCACAAAGGTTATATTTTGTAGAACTATAAAAGAACAGTGGTTCTTGTGTAAAATGAGAATATTGGAAAAACTTTTTTAGCCCATATGGATCAAGCCTTTATTTTACTTACAGTGGCACTTAAAGATGCCATCCAAAAGAAGTGAATCTGGTATGACTGAGGAACACACTGAATGATTGTATGGTGTAACTGATACTGCCTTTTCACAAGAAATTATTTAGAACTTGTATGATTATACATAGCAGTTTTCAAAGGCTCAGTCTATTAAAGCCTGGAACATTAGAGATCCCTTTGCCACTCACAGAAAATAAGCAAATAATATGAATAATTTTATGTTGGAGTATAAGTTCCTTAGGTGGGAATACAGCACACCAATTTCTTCAACTGCTTCCATATTCACCGTAACATGAGTGCTGCAAAGAACCCATTTCTGAAGAACCACTCTTACAAGGCACAGTTTGAAGAGGTTAGTTGGATCAGAAGTGCAAAGCTTCATGTTTGTCTATAGGCAGAACTATTTTGAGACAGTAACCTCAATGTCAGTCAAGAAAGAGAAAGTCCTATCTTACTCACAAATATATAGCAAAATTTTAATTCCTAAGATGTTAAAAATCATAAAACTTTATTATATTGATCAGAATGCACATGCTAAGCGTTGAATTAAAGATTAGGAAATACTCTTAGGTGACATAAATATTGGGACAGAATGAACGTTGTTTTCGTTTGACATGACCTGAGACTTTCCTTGTAGGAAGACCACAACAGTTCCACAGGGCAGCTGGCTGTTACTGAATGCTTATTACTCCATATGCCTCAGTAACCCTGGAGGACCCCTTAATATTGGCTATTTGTCACAATGTTTTTTCAAATCAAAATTGGGAAATTGAAGTAAAAATGTACATATTTTCTGTAAGTGACTTTAGAGACATATAATTTATATATTACATTAGACATCTAAATTTTGTATAAATGTGTATATATAACATCTATATTATATAGATGCATGTATTAATTTATAGATATATGTATAATTATGCATCTATGAATGTATATATTTGTTTTATACATACATTAATTTTATATTTTATAAATATTATAAAAATATGTATTCACAATATTCTCTAAGAGACACACTTTTTGATGCACGATAATATTCAATAGATAATTAATTTTAACTTACAGACTATTTTATTTCACACTTCAGTTTTTGTGCTTTAAAGATTATGGGTCCAGCATTTCTTTTCATCTTTCTTTTAAACATTTTACCATAAAAAGTTTCATTATACTGAAAATTTAATATAATAGCAGGATAAACCTTCAGATACTCTAGATTCAATGATATTTATTCAAAAGAAGACCTACATGTGGCCAACAAGCATATAAAAATGTTCAATATCACTAATCACTAGAGGAATGCAAATCAAAACCACAATGAGATGCCATCTCTCAGCAGTCAAATGGCTATTATTAAAAAGTCCAAAAATAACAGATGCTGGCGAGCTTGTGGAGAAATGAGAACCCTTATACATTGCTTGTAGGAATGTAAATTAGTTAAGCCATTGTGGAAAGCAGTGTGGTGATTCCTCAAAGGACAAAAAATAGAGCTACCATTTGACTCGGCAATCCCACTACTGGGTATTTACTCAAAGGAATACAAATCATTTTATTATAAAGACACATGCATGCTGTTGTTCATTGCAGCACTACTGACAATAGCAAAAACATGGAATCAACCTAAATTCCCATCAACACTAGACTGGATAAAGAAAATGTGGTACGTGTACACCAGGGACCGTGGAATACTATACAGCCATAAGAAAGAATGAGACCATGCCCTTTGCAGGAATGTGGATGGAACTGGAGGCCATCATCCTTAGCAAACTAACACAGAAACAAACAAAAAACTATCTCATGATCTCACAAGTGGGAACTAAATAATGAGAACACGGGGACAGAAAGAGGGTAACAGAAGAAACTGGGGCCTACTTAAGGGAGGAAGTTGGGAGGAGAGAGAAGTTGAGAAAAAAAAACCTGTCAGGTAATATGCTTAGTATCTGCATGATGAAATAATCTGTACGCCACCCCCCTGCCCCCGTCACAAGGTTTATCTTGATAACAAACCTGCATCTGTGCCCCTGAACCTAAATTAAAATATTTTTAAAAAGAAATAGTTACTGGGGTTTTTGGTTTTGTGACTTTCTTTGGTGTCTCAAATCCTATGGTATTTAATGAAATGAGTTAAATATGCAAATTTAGCCTTTATTTTGAAATCTCACATACAAATTCTCAGGAAGGAATAAATGCACTGGCATTTATATAAATGTGGTTATTGATAGATGGACTAGGTATTGGAGGATTTTCCATAATGACAGAAGAAAATTGATTTTCCCTGTAGTTTTGAAGAGGGTTCTGGATAAACAGAGTTTTCTGTAACTGGAATAAACCATGAATCAGGGAAAATGTGAGAAAGCCCACCTGCATTTTATTCTATTATTAATTTTAAATAAACCATGTTCATTGATGGTTTATTTATATTTATTTATAATAATTTATTTTATAATTTGATTACTTATAATTATATGATTTTATTATTATGCTACAGTAATGGTTTTTTAAATGAATATGTCGACATCAACCGGAAGTTAAATACAAACAGATAAAACATTGTTTTGTATTCCACAGAAATTAGGTATTTGATTTCATCTCACAATATCCTGCTTATTTTAATAAAACACATTTTCAGTATCAAATATAACAAGTTTTTCTCTAAAGAAAGTATCAAATAAATATTTGGGAGGGATAAGGAATGTAATTTTTATATGAGTAAAATAAAGAATAATTCTTTTATGGTTTGTCTGAAAAAGAGGTATTTCCAAGTATTAAAGTTTAATTATAATAATTTATGTTTACTATGATTGAAAAATGGACAATAATATCCAATAGGTAATTTCACACATTTTAAGGGTAATATACCTTTATGAAACAAGATTTTATTTTGGTAAAATAGAATCCCAGATTCTCTTATTTGACCAAAGTTAAGGTATTAGGGAAATCAATTACTTTCACTTAATTTTTTTCTTTTTTTTTTAATCACACACTTAGTTAAAGAGCACGATAAGGCTGAGTGTGGTGGCTCACACTTGTGATCCCAGCACTTTGGGAGGCCGGGGCGGGTGGATCACCAGAAGTCAGGAGTTTGAGACCAGCCTGACCAACATGAGAAACCCCCTCTCCACTAAAAATACAAAAGTAGCCGGGCGTGGTGGTGCATGTCTGTAATCCCAGCTATATCAGAGGCTGAGGCAAGAGAATCGCTTGAACTCTGGAGGCGGAGGTTGTGGTGAGCCGAGATCACGCCATTGCACTCCAGTCTGGACAACAAGAGTGAAAATCCATCTCAAAAGAAAAAAAAAAAAAGAGCATGATAATTTATTTTGTTTTTTATATATATCCCATACTATACAATGTTAGCTATTTAATGCTTTTAAGCCCTCGTGTATTAATATGTTTAAATTAATATTCCAAGTTGTGAGCTAATTTATTCTAGGTGGAATGTAGCCATCAGTTCTCACTCTCAATTGATCGATCTTCCTTTAATCAGGAACAATCACCAGATTTTTACCCAATCACATAAAACCTTAGATATGAGATGAAAAGTGAAAGAATTCTTTGAGCATTATATTTTTATTCACTAATTTGTTTAACTTTTTAAATGTTTAACTTTTGTGTGCACATCTTAGGTGTATATGTTTATGGGCTATATGAGATATTTTGGTCAGGTATGCAATGCATTAATAATCACACCATGGAAAGTGGGGTATTTATCATTTCAAACATTTATCCTTTGTGTCACAAACATCCAATTATACTCTTTTAGTTATTAAAAGAATTATATAGTTATAAAAGGATATATAGTTATACCTATATAACTTTTTATACCTATCTAAAGAGCTTAAAATATACAAGTAAATTATTATTGATTTCAGACACCCACTATGCTATCAGTTACTAGGACTTACTTATTCTTTAACATTTTTGATACCCATTAACCTTTCCTAACTCCCACCTACCCCACCAGCGTGCTTCCCAGACTCTGGGAGCCATCTTTCTGCTCTCTGTCTTCATGGGTTCAGTTGTTATGATTTTTAGATTTCACAGTTAAGAGAGAACATGCCCTGCAATGTTTGTCTTTCTGTGCCTGGCTTATTCCACTTCACATAATGACTTCCAGTTCCGTCTGTGCTGCTGCAAATGATAGAATCTCACGTATTTTTAATGGCTGAATAGTACTCCATTGTGTATAAGTACCACATTTTCTTTTCTTTTTATTTTTAATTTTACCTTTTATTGTAGGTTCAGGGGTACATGTACAGGTTTCTGATATAGGTAAATCATGTGTCGCGAGGGTTTGGTGTGCAGAGTATTTCATCCCCCAGGTAACACGCCTACTACCTGATCCTGTTTTTTCAATCCTCACCTGCTCCCATGCTCTACCCTCAGGGAGGCCCCCGTGTCTATTGTTCCCTTCTTTGTGTCCATATGTACTGGATGTTTAGCTTCCATTTATAAGTGAAAATGGAAAGTATTTTGTTTTCTGTTCCCATGTTAGTTTGCCTATGATAATCGCCTTCAGTTCCATCCATGTTGCTGCATAGGACATAATCTTGTTTTTTCATGGTTGCATAGTATTCCATGGTGTATATGTACTACATTTTGTTTATCCAGGCTACCATTGATGGGGATTTAGGTTGATTCCATGTCTTTGCTATTGTGAATAGTGCTGTGATGAACATATGAGTACACGTGCCTTTATAGTAGAATGATTTATATTTCTTTCAGTATATACCCAGTAATTGGATTGCTGACTTAAATGGTACTTCTATTTGAAGTTCTTTCAGAAATTGCCAAACTGCTTTCCACAATGGCTGAACTTATTTGCATTCCCACCAGCAGTGTATATGCGTTTTCTTTTCTTCACAACGTCACCAGCACCTGTTATTTTTTTACTTTTTAATAATAACCATTCTGGCTGGTGTGAGACGGCATATCGTTGTGGGCTTGATATTAAATCAAAGGAGCAGGGAAGAGGGATGGAGTTCGACTTATACCTTGAGGGAGTTGGTAGCAATGAAGAGCTTGGCATGTTGGAGTTAGAACAAGGCTCAGTTTCTGCTTTTGATACTTACTGTGTACTTGGACAACCTCTCCTAGCTTTAGTGAAATGGAGATAACTAACTCATAGTTTCTGTGAGGACCACATTTGAAAATTGTGGTTAGGGTCTGCCACATCACAGTCTCTCAGTCTGCACTAGTGACTTGGTGGTAAATGTGCCATCATGTTGGGTCAGTGACCTTTGGCCATGTGGTCCAGCTTCCGTTCTAGCTGGCCTGTGCTGCACTGTTCTGCATGAGTGCGGACCCTCACGAATATAAGGCCCCCAGTTCTCAGTGTGCTTTGACAGTCTATGATACAGGAGAGAAAGACAAAAGTGGGGTCAGGGACTATGTAGCACAGCCTAGCAGTGGCCTTGGATAATTGGAATTTCCAGAGACATCAATAGCTGTTTCTGCCAGAGGCCCTTGGGGTTGCATTCTGAGCACATAATTCCCAGAAGGCTGCTATCCATTTTGTTATAAGTAAACTGAAGCTAGGGAGATTTTCTGAAAACAGGCTCTTCTAGGGCAGTTGGTTTTAAGGGTGTTGAAACAAGATCAAGAGGACCCTGAAGGTGCATCTTGGAAGTTTAAAGTGTGTAATGTGGCAGTGCAATGTCTCTAGAGAAGAGATTTATCTTTAGAGAATCTCTTTCTCTCTCCCCGTGACACACACCCTCCAAACACACACAAATATATATATATTTGTCAAAGCTTGGCTGGCACTTTATGTTTAATTTACACAATTGCTCTCTGAATGTTTATTGTCCTCATTCAACTTCTGAATATTTTTTTGCAGAGAAAATACTCACTACAATAGCATTTGATGGATACATGAAGTCCAGAGTACATCATTATACAGAATGCCATGGTCCTCACTCTTCCCATCACAGCATGGATGCAACACAGAACCCCCCACTGGGGCATGGAAACCTTGTGTTTCCTCTTCTTGCTTCATTCTTGTTTGTCAGTGTAGTCAAAATAATAACATTTTGTATTTGCACTACATATTTCAGAACAGATCTTCAAATCACTGCAGAGAAAATCATATGAGGTTGATAAGTGGCGAGTGGTAACCATTATCCTTCCTCCAGGAAAAAGGCATCAAACAGAATCAAAGCTGTCTCAGAATCAGCTTGTATCAGCGCTGAGAATAAAACCCAGGACTGTTGAACACTGAACCCACTGTCAATTTATTGGTACCCACAAGCAGTGTGCACAAGTAATGTTTAACATTGGCTTTCATGAGGTTGGGTGTGGGTCCCTTGATTGTAACATTTCCTGGTGTCTACAGTGTGAACATGCCCATCATGGCTGATTTCAAGCTACCAACAGGATGTAACTGAACAAAGTTAGGAGAGATGTGTACCGTTGGGTTTTGACAGCCGGTGCACACCACTCTGTATACTATTAAGCACACTTTCTTGGGTATTTAGTTAAAATTTATTGGATCATTATTAGGCATTTCTAAGTGCAACAAATGCACTATGACAATTATAAAGAAATATGCTATAGGCCATTTACCTAAGAGCTTACAAATAAAAATGTTGGATGAGATGCTGTTAGGCATTGGTGGTATAACAATTGCCATAGACATGCCAGGTGGGTAAGATCACCTAAGACTGGATGAGTAGGGCTTTAACTAATAGTATGTAATTAAAGGAAATCTTCTATTTGCATACTGATTAATGAAGGCAGTCCCTATCCTCTTATTCTAATACGGATCATTCTTTTGAATTTGTCATCTCTTCCCTCTAGTTAAGATACAACATTATGTATCCTTTCCAAAAGACAGTGTGGTTTGGTGGAAAAAGCAATGATTCATCAAAAAGTTCTACATTTAAGAGCCAATGTGTTACCTTCTAACACAAGGTGTCAGGAAAGTCTCCTAAATGCCCCTACATATCTGAGTCCATGTTTTCTTCTTCTATGAAATATATGAGGTAATCCTTCAAAATCTTTTGATCTACTTAGCTAGTTTGTTTGCGGATAAATGATGTATTCCAAAGGTAAATATTAGTTTACAAGTGTACCATGGTGTATTACTGCTGCTGCATATGATGGTGATGATGATGGTGGTGGTGCTGGTGGGAATGAGGGTAAGGATGATGATGCTGGTGGTGGTTAGGATGATCAAAATGGTGATGATGGTTGTTGTGGTGGTGATGAGAATGATGATGCTGACAATGATGATGGTGGTAGTGGTGGTGGAAATAATGGTGAGGATGGTAGTGGTGGTGAGGAGGATGATGATGGTGATGGTGAGGATGATGGTGGTGGTCTTGATGGTGAAGACGATGATGATACTGGTGGTAGTAGTGTTGGTAATAAGGGTGAGGATGATGATGGTGGTGGTGGTGGTAGTGTTGGGGATTATGGTGGTGGTGGTAGTGGTGAGGAAGAGGAGGATGATTCGGTGGTGAGGATGATGATGATGGTGGTGATGAGGATGAAGATGGTGGTGGTGAGGATGATGATGGTGATTGTAGTAGTGGTGGGGAGGAGGAGGAGGAATCGGTGGTGAGGATGATGATGATTATGATGGTGAGGATGATGATGGTGGTGATGAGGATGATGATGATTGTAGTAGTGGTGAGGAGGAGGATGCATTGGTGAGGATGATGAAATTTTGATGGTAGTGATGAGGATGATGATGGTGATTGTAGTAGTGGAGAGGAGGAGGAGGAATCGGTGGTGAGGATGATGATTTTGGTGATGAGGATGATGGTGATTGTAGTAGTGGCGAGGGGGAGGAGGATGACGCGATGGTGAAGATGATGATAATTTTGATGGTGGTGAGGAGGAGGATGATGGTGGTGGTGGTGGTGGTAGTGGTGATAGTGAAGATAATGGTGTGGATGATGATGATAAGGTGATAATTATGTGAATGTGATGGTGTGGTGGTGTTGATGAAGGCAGATAGTGGTAATGATGATTATGGTGATGAACGGTGATGATGATAGATATATCAGTAAATACACTCACTTCAGCTGCCCACTTCAGTATTCTACGTTCAAGATTCACAAATAGGGTTTGCTAAGAATTCATTAATTGTTGTAACTAGCCGTACTAGTAAGAATCAGTAAAACGAGAAAAGTCAATGAATGCCAACACAGGCATTTCTCCTTGTGCACAATTAATGAGTTCTTATTCTCCATTTTGGGGAGGATGGATAGAAATATCTATATCTAATGGATAGATATATCTGTAGATACACAGATCGATAAAGAGAAGAGAGAATCCCACAGCACCGTGTTTTGATTGCTCTGAACATACATGAGGGCAGGGATTTGGAAACAGTCTTACTGATTGTTAGATTCCCATACTTCATAGGCAGAATAATGCTTCTTGAAGATGTCCATGTCTTGATCCCCAGAAACTTTGAGTACATTACTTCACATTGCAAAGGTGACTTTGCAAGTGAGATAAGTTAGGAGTCTTGAGATGGGGAGATTATTTTGAGTTATCTGTGTGATCCCATATGATCCTATGAGAGAGAGAGATTATAAGGTACTACACAGCTGGTTTTGAAGATGGGAAAAGGGGCTACAAGCCTAGAAATGCAGGCACCTCCAGAAGCTGGAAAAGGTTAAGGAACAGAGTTTCCTCTGGATCCTCTCAAAGGAGCATAGTCCTGCTGACACCCTGTTTCTGTATTTTTTTTTCAGCAGCACCTATTTTGGACTTCTGACCACTGTAACTGTAAAATAATAAATTTGTGTTGTCTTAAGGCACTGTTTGTGATAATTTGTTACAGTAACAATGGAAAACCAATGCAACATAAATAGAGGAAGGAGTTAATAAATATCTAATGTGTAAGTAAATGAAAGGTCGAATGAAGCTTATTAGATTTTATGTTAAATGCATAGGTGAAAGTCAGTCCTTTGGGGATGGAAAGACAGTTTATATTTGGTGGGTTAGTGGGAGTGGGGACAGTGGTCCTGGTAGCTATTTGAGATGGACAATTTTAAGATTATGGTGGTAATAATGAGAAAGAGAAAAATAAACCCAGCTCCTCCTGTACTAGAAGTCATTAAAAAGTGATTAAAAGTTTAAAAGACCCTAATATGTTTCACTTAAAATGGAAGCTAATTTTGGTAATGATGCAAAGCAGAAGGAGTCATAATGAATTCAAATTGTCTGAACCGAACTTTGGTGCAGACTTTCTGGCCCCTGCCTGGACAAGATACTTTGGATTTCTGTCTTCCGTGATCTGCCATGTGGCTGGCACTGAATCCAGCTCTATTTCATCTCCGTCATGTTGGAGGGCCAGCTGGCTGGCAGACCACACAACTGGCTTTGTGGATCCGTGGCCTGGATTGCAGATGGGCAAGAAGTGAAGCATCTGGGCAATGCAGAGAGACACTGGGCCTCGGAGACACTTCGGCCACTGGCGACATGATTCCTCACCCATCTGCTCTTTGACACAGCTGCTGGCGTGATACTGCCACAGCATCAGCCATTTGGCAGCTGAGCACAGAGTCTTGGAAAGAACGGCGACCTTTGCAATTTCCTGGTAGTCCTAGCCATGCTGTACCCCTCAGCTTTTAATTTGATTATCACTTGTGGGTCAAACAAAGGACAAGCATGCTCAAGTCATGTCAGAAACTCAGCCTCCAAGTCACGTTGATGCTTTACTTAGATTTAACACCTTGGACTTGAACCTAGAGTCTTTTGTTCCTTAAAGAAAGTATGATAATAGTTTCTCTTTCACCTGCTGGAGTACAAACAAAATTTAAAATAGAGAAGCAAGCTGGTGAGGTTGGTATTCCGGTTTGTATTCCTCGCTGATTTTTAACTAAGGCAAATAATATGGAATCATTTATAGCACTTTGAGATTGATTTAAGTTATAATGTCTGTGGATCTGTAATAGAAATAAACTAAATTGAAAAAGGGAAGTAATGATTATCATTTGTTTTTTTATTTTATTATACTTACCAAAGCTATCCCTCTGTTTTGGGGAAAAAAAAAACCTGTATTGAATCCCTGCTAATATTTTGGAACTGAATTATTGCATTTGGGAGAAAAGCATCATATTATTTTATTTTTTCTTCTTTGCCTGCAATGGTAACTTGCTCTTTGACAGTTGAGTCTTACAAAGAAATATCCACAGGCATAATGCATGATTAAAAATGCACCTAATATTTTACACATTTGATAAATGTTAAGGTCAGGAAATCAAAGTTTTGCAGCATTTGGTGTTAACGCCTCGTGCCTTTTTATAGAAACTTCTTCCTTTGTTTTCATGATACCGAAACAACATTGTTGCCTCTGATATAGCATGTCCTCCTTGCTTTCCTTCACGTGCACATTTTAATCTATACTTTTGTTAAATAGGGGGGTTCTAAAAAAACTCCATCTGTTCTATCCCCATTTGTTTTCATAATACACAATCTCCCTTAATAATTCCTTCTTGTGCCCTTGGCTACATCTTTCAAGTATACCTGGTAACTTCCTTATTTACACCTTCGGCCCAGGTCTTTCTTCCAAGTTTCAGATGTATCAATACAACTGAAGAGCCCCTCTTCCTGTAGCTTGCTCCCTAAGTCTAAAATTGAACTGGCCCCCGAAACTGAGGCTGCTTCTTCAGTCTGCACACAAGTGATTGGTCCTGCCTGGCTATCTCTCTAAGCCTCATTTTTATTTCTCACATTAGCTTGACTTGTCCACTTGCCATTTCTTGAACCTGTTTCCATCTCACCAGTCCTATAGTGAAGAGTCTGGTTTAGCCTTCTTTTATTTCTTACTTGAATTGTGCAGTCCTCTTGTAAGTGTCCTATCTATGTATCTCTAGAATGCTTCCCCACCAATTCATTATCGCAGTAATTCCAGAATTATTCCAAATATTATCATTTTTTTTTTCTTCACAAAAATCTTACAAGGATTCTGCATTGCCCAGGGGATAAATTTTTCACCCCAAAGATTTGTAGGAAAGGCCTTTCATGATTTAGTCCGTATGTATTCCTCTCAACTTGTCTCTTGTCATTTCACAACTAACATCCAATATTCCCAGCATACTAAAGTTCCTGTGGTTTTCTCATGGTAATTGTTGTCTGGGAAATAATACTGAGGCAATGGTAGTTTCCAAGTACACTCCAGTCAGGCTGTTTCAGAGGTTGAAAGACAGAAAATACCACACACCAGATTAAAACGAATGAGTCACTCTATCCACTGATTTAAACACATAGGAAGAAGCAATGGGAAACTAATGGGCAAGTTAACCTCTACAGAACAGGCTTCAGGCTGGCAGA
Organism: Mandrillus leucophaeus; assembly: GCF_000951045.1. Classification (NCBI taxonomy): domain Eukaryota; kingdom Metazoa; phylum Chordata; class Mammalia; order Primates; family Cercopithecidae; genus Mandrillus; species Mandrillus leucophaeus. The sequence continues at coordinate 1,004,650 of NW_012108142.1, read as the reverse complement.
GGGACCATATCTCCCTGAGTCTAGGGACACTGATGATGATGATATGGTTATGAGAACCCTGGCTGAGGTTTGAGTGAGGGGCCCAGGGATAGAAGGTGTCTTGGACCAATGATACATGCTTCCTCTGTGGGAGAGCAGGGTCATCTGGCTAGAGGTGTCCCTTGCACCTTAGCCTCCTTGACAGCCATGGTTTTCATGTACTTTTCTTGGATCTAGCATACGTGGGACCAGAATGAGAATATGCTGAGTGTTACCAGTGGGTGGCTGAATTTGGGTGACAGAGCTGTCAGCCTGGAGGTGGCATTATCATGATGTGGTGCTTATGTCCTTTCTGTCTATAAACATTTCTCTTTTTGTTGAAATGTGTTTCATTTTATTTATTCCATCTCTCCTTGGCATGTCTTACATCTCACTCACTCTCTTCTCGGCTCTGCCTGCAGTGCAGGAGCTCCCTCTTTACATGCCATCCATACTGAACATTTTCCCTACATCTCGCAAACTACCAGCTTACCTACAGCTTATGTTCAACACTTTTTATGAGTGCATCCAACCTGTTTGTGTATCTTGCCTTTAAGCAGAATTAAATATTATCAAATACATTCTCAGATGAGTATCATCAAATACGTAAATGTGTTACAGTTATGTGCTGTGATATACCCCATGACTTCACTCCTTCCTCCTGTTGTACTGGTCTCTGTCTGTTCTGTGTGACTGTAACAGACTACCTGAGATTGGGTACGCTGCCCCAGAAATTTACTGGATCACATTTCTGGGGGTTAGGAAGCCCAAGGTCAAGGTGATGCTTCTGTGGAGGGCCTTCTTGCTCTACCATCACATGGTAGAATAAAAGAGGATGAGAGAGAGCTGCAGGGGACTGAACTTGCCCCTTTCAGAGAAGCACAAATCCCACTTATGAGGGTGGAGCC
>NW_012108142.1:985245-1003527 GCF_000951045.1 Mandrillus leucophaeus | reverse complement strand
TGTGGTTTCACCATGTTGGTCTTGAACTCCTGACCTCATGACCCACCTGCCTCGGCCTCCCAAAGTGCTGGGATTACAGGCGTGAGCCACCACACCTGGCATTAATACTCTTACAATGACAATTAAGCTTCAATGTGAGTTTTACAGGGGACAAACATTCAAACTAAAGCAGCATCTATCTGCCTTCCCTTTGATAGGCTCTTTTATATTTACCCTTCAAGACTCAATTCTCGCATCCCTGGGAAACTTCTTTGACCTTACCAGTCTGGATGAGAAGCCCCAAAGATAATGTTTATTTTGTCTACATCTGTCATGATATTTAATCATACTTTACTGTAACTTCATGTTTACCGTTTCATTCTCTCACATTACACTGGGAACAGCTTTGAGTAGAAATTTTGGTAGAATCTTCTGTGTGTTGTTACTCTTAGTTATCCCAGGCTGAGTTATTCCCACGGTTAGAATATGAGATTATGATTTTGACAACAAATAGTATATTTCCAGTTTTGCCTTCACTTTGAATTGCAAATATTCTGGTGCCACTTCAAGACTGTCTTTCCCTAATATTTTAAGAAGTCTCAAGTGGTTGTTTCATGGGTGTTCTTAACACAACCTTCTCAGCTCCCACCTGGAGTCAGTCATTGAATTTCTTCTCTTCCCTTACCTCCTCATGTAATCTGCTACTGTCGATGCGAGTGCCCCAAGTGAGAAGAGAAAAGTGTGTTAGAAGTATGTGCCTGTTCTGTAGCCCGTCTCCCTGTGCTGCTTCTGAAGTCAGGATGTATCCTCACCAATACACTGTGATACACCACGGGTTCTCTGATATTTACGGCAAATACTCTGTCTTTATTTTATACTCTGTTTCATGGACCAAGTTAATTCTGCCTTAACTTGACAACAAATTACAGAAATTATACACTGTGGAACTGCTTTTCTTCCTGAAATTTTTCTAGTCTGAATTCTATGTTACTCTGCCTTAAAAAAAAATTTTGACTTCCTTCCCTGGGTCTTTTTCTTGTGCTTTTCTCATCAACGAAGAACAGAAACCCAAGGTCAGCACTGGCCTCCCAATCTTTTCTATAAATACCTGTTTTACAGTGTTCATACATTCATTTCGCTTTGAATTACTACCTTTATGATGTTGGCTCCAAATGCTAAACCTTTAGCCTTGCCATCTCATTCAAGCACTAGCTATGTTCTTAGTCTTGTCCACTTATGCACAGAAGTTTTGATGTTTGCCTGGTTCCATGAATGTCTCAAATCCATATTTATCATATTTTATTTGCAAATCATCTGTCTCCACCCATCTTTTGGTAGTGGTCTTCCGTAAACTTGGAAGAGATCTGGATATTTTCTAACAAATGCAAACTTCTCAGATTATACAGAAACCTGATTGATTGATTGATTGATTCTATTTTACCTGCTAGCATTGGAAATCTAGCAGGTATTTAATAAGTAGTCATTAATCAGCTAGTCTCAAAAGAGAAGTATTAAATATTTGGGGCTGTGTGTCTTCTTTAAAGCAATTATTTATCATTTTATCTAATCAGTTAACAAGATTTTGTTAGGTGCTCTTTGTGAGCTGGGCAAAGAACTGAAAGTAAAGAGTCACAAGCACACAGGTAAGCTGAACTCAGATGATATCTGCCAGTGTACATGTGAGATGCAATAGATCCCTGAAGGCCACTGGCTTTCTGATTTTTAAAACATTTTTTAAAAATTTATTTTCTAAATTGACAAATAAAAATTGAATGTGTTCATTGTGTACAATATGATGTTTCAAAATAGAATTTGAAGCTAACATCATAAAGGTAGTAATTCAAGGGAAATGAATGTATGAACACTCTCAAACAGGTATTTATAGAAAAGATTGAGAGGCCAGTGCTGACCGTGGATTTCTGTTTTTCGTTGATGAGAAAAGCACAAGAAAAATACGCATTGTGAAATGGCTAAACCGAGCTAATTAATATAAGCATTGCCTCACATAGTTATCTTTTTTGTGCGTTGAGAACACTAAGTCTACTGTCTTAGCAATTTTCAAGAATACAATAATTTGTCATTAACTGCAGTCACCATATTGTATAATAGATCTGTCGAATATATTCTTTCTATCTAACTGAAGTTTCATATCTTTTGATTGACATCCTTCCAACTCCCTCCTCCTCCTCCCCTTACCACGTCTTCCACTGGTTATTATTCTACTCTCTACTTCAGTAAATTCAACTTTTTTTGATTCCACATATAAGTGAGATCATGTGGTATTTGTCTTTTTGTTCCTGGTATATTTCACTTACCATAATGTGGTCCAAGTTCATTCGTGTTGTTGCAAATGACAGAATTTGCTTCCTTGTTGTTGAATAGTATCCCATTGTATAGATATATCATATTTTCTTGTATCCATTCATCTGTTGGTGGACACTTAGGTTGATCTATATTCTGGCTATTGTGAATAATGCTAATGGATACTTAGGTTGATAATATATCTTGGCTATTATGAATAATGATGCAATGAATGTGTTAGTGCAGATCTCTCTTTGACACATTGACTTTATTTCCTTTGGCTATATATCCAGTAGTAAGATTGCCAGATCATATGGTGGTTCTATTTATAATTTTTTCAGGAACTTTCACACTGTTCTCCATAATGGGTGTACTAATTTGTATTCCCACCAACAGTGTGCAAGACTTCCTTTTTCTCCACATCCTTGCCAACACTTTTCTGTCACTCTTTTGATAATAGCCATTTTAACGGGTATGAGATAATATCTCATTATGGTTTTAATTTGAACCTGATGATTAGTGAGTTTGAGCCTTTTTTTGTATACCATTGGCCATTTGTATGAATTCTTTTGAGAAATGTCTATTCAGATCCTTTGCCCATTTTAACCCAGGTTATTTGTTTTCTTGCTATTGAATTGTTTGAGTTCCTTATGTATTTTGGATAATAATCTCTCATCAGATATATGGGTTGCTAATATATTCTCCCATTCCATAGGTTGTCTCTTCACTCTGTTGATTGTTTCCTTTTCTATGAAGAAGCTTTTTAATTTGACACAATCCCATTTGTCTAGTTTTGCCTTTTTGGCCTCTGCTTTTGGGTTCATATTTAAAAATCATTGCCCATACCAATGTCATGGTGCTTTCCTCTATGTTTTCTTCTAGTTGTTTTACAGTTTCAGATCTTGAGTTGAATTACCCCATCCATGTTGAGGTTTTTTTTTCTTGTATGTGGTGTTCAGTAAAGATAATAGCTTCATTCTTCTGCACGTGGATATTCAGTTGTCCCAGCACCACCTATTGACGGGATTGTTCTTTCTCCATTGTGTGTTGTTGGCGCCTTTGTCAATAATCAATGACTGTTATTGTGTGGATTTATTTCTGGGTTCTTTATTTTGTTCCACTGGCCTATGCATCTGTTTTTATGCTGGTACCATGGTATTTTAATACCATAGGCTTCTATTATACTGTGAAGTCAAGTAGTGTGATGCCTCCAGCTTTGTTTTATTTGACCAGGATTGCTTTGGCAATTTGGGATCTTCTGTGGTTTCACAAAAATTTTAGGATTGTATTTTCTGTTTTTATGAAAAATATTGGAATTTTGATAGGGGTTGTATTAATTTTTCCAATCTACAAACACTGGATTCTTTTTATTTATTTGTGTCTTTTTCAGTTTCTTTTATAAAAATTTTACATTTTCAATGCACAGATCTTTCATCTATTTGGTTAAATTTTAGGTTTTTAGATCATCATGCACATTAAGTAATACATTTAACAGGGCATCAAACATTTTGTTGGTGTGCACAAACCACATAAACACACACACACTTGTATCTGAAAAAACAGTATAACATATAACTGAAACAAAAGTTTTCACAAAACAATATTTATCTTATTGTATGAGATAGACTCTGATACTTTTAAGCCTAAAAACAATGCCAGTTGTTATCCTCTGAACTGGGTCCTTGAGCCACAATTTGAACAGAACTGCTGTGGTTTACTTGAAGTTGAAGACAATTGGCATTTATTTCTTTCCTCAACCTAGGAAATGGTAATTAAGCAACCATTATCAAGCAGCCCTGAGAATAATTAAGGTAATCCTTTATTAAAATTTTATTTTCAATTTTCTTAAAGAAAAATGAAAAATTTAAGGAGCCTTACAGTAAAATGAAAAACAAAATTAAATATCAATTTTCTACAAACAGTGCTTGAATTTTTCTCGTAGCAAAGATAAAGATGCCAGAGCTTCAGACACATGCAGATTCCTCCCTTTTTTATACGAGGTATTCACTGTGTCAAAGCAGGGCCTGCTTTACATGGAAGTCGAATTGGCTTTGGTGAGTCCTGCTGGCTTCCCCACTTCCACTGAATTTTTGCCTTGGGAAATGCCTCCTTGTCCTTTTGCCTCTCATGTTTCCAGGAGGGCTTGGCACATCAAGAGGAACCATCTTTGCCATGCTTCCTTAGGTCTGCTTTGAGTCAAAGGGGGGTAAGACATTGATGACTGACTGTTGAGTGTCCTGAGTGTGGGCACCTCGACTTGGTCTTTTCACAGAGGTTCTGCAACTGTGGCAATTAGCATACAGTGTAGGGCTCTAGCAGGTGTTTGAAGATGAAATCTCCCTGAGGGAAGTGAGGAGAGGATGAGGCCTTGGCTGTCTCGAAGCGGAAACCTCCTCCACTCACCTCAGCTCCCACGAATGGATTAAAAACCCAGGTACACCTTGGAAGTTTTTCCAGCACCAGCTGGCAGAGCTTTCTGCTCTTGATCCTGCCGCCCACTGTAACTTACACGTGAGCACCTGCCACAGAAAGTCCAGGGTTATGACCTTGGGTACAAGGATCTGCAAGAGAACAGTTCAAACTCTAGGCAGGTGTAATATCCCATCCTTGGGTATCTGAGTGGAGAGACATGTGTCATTGATCTTTTGTATTATTTTCACTTCACAATTCATTTCAAACACCCACCATTTTTGTTACTTGCTCATGTGTCGGTGAGCACAGTTCAGTATTTGTGGCTGCTTCTTCACACAGACGAATGAAGCGGTGAACTGATGAGCTGTTGATTTTTTTTTTTTTAAATTGTATATACATTTCCTCAATAGCACTGTAATGGGTTGAATTGTGTCTCTGGAAAATGTTGAAGTCCTAACCCCTGTACCTGTGAATGTGACTTTATTTGAAATTAGACCTTTACAGGTGTAATCAAGTTGAGTTCATTAGGGTGAGCCCTAATCCCATATGACCGTTGTCCCTACAAGAAGAGACACAGAGATGTACACAGAGAGGGAAGTGTGTGTGAAGGCACATAGGGAGCACTCTGCGTGACCACAGAGGCAGAGACTAGAGTGACATATCTATATGCCAAGGATTGCCGGGAGCCACCGGAAACAAATGCATGGAGCAAGTTTTCCCTTTGAGTCTGCAGAGAGAGCACGCCCTGCCAGCACCTTGACTTGGATTTCCGAACCCCAGAACTGTGCAAGATTATATTTCTGTGTTTTTTGAGCGACCCAGTTTGAGGTGCTTTTCTTTCTCTTTCTTTCTTTTTCTTTTCTGAGACGGAGTCTCGCTCTGTCGCCCAGGCTGGATTTGGAGTGCAGTGGCGCGATCTCAGCTCACTACAAGCTCTGCCTCCCGGGTTCACGCCGTTCTTCTGCCTCAGCCTCCCGAGTAGCTAGGACTACAGGTGTTGCCACCATGCCCGGCTAATTTTTTGTATTTTTAGTAGAGACGGGGTTTCACCCCGTTAGCCAGGATGATCTCGATCTCCTGACCTCGTGATCCGCCCACCTCGGCCTCCCAAAGTGCTGGGATTACAGGCCTGAGCCACGGCGCCCGGCCTTGAGGTGCTTTATAGCAGCCCTAAAAACTCATGCAAGTGGACAATCACTGTGCCAGTAAAGATTCTATAAGAAAAACAAGGTGCAGAACCACTAAATTTTCCATACCTAGAAATCAAAAGCTTTAATTTTAGACAACTTCCCTGTATTTGAAAGTATAGCATTGTGACCAGATATTCAACCTGGAAATTAGTTACTTAAAAATTGTTATGGTAAAGTAAAGCCCCTCTAACACCCTTCCTAATGGTACTGCAAGTGGGCTCATGTTCTTTTCTTTAGGGCTTTTAGAAGATGTTAAACATGCACCTGCAGTGTTCTCTTCAACACCAAGAATTAACCAGAGATTTTCTTTTCTAATGTCGAATTATCATTGCTTGCAATTAATGTTTCAGGCTAAGAGTAAGCTAAGATAAAAGAACTCCTATCTATGAAGGCACACCGCTGTCTATTCATATGATGCAGTTCACCATACACTGGGACTTGAGCAGCAGAGCTTAGCTGGCCTGTTACCATGTTGCAGAGTTGCCATGGCAATATCAAACCAATGAATGGACCACCTCCCAGAGACAGGGTGGTGAGTAAGTGTGAAATTGATTCAGTTGTACACAGGGATATGCTCAAGCCAAATTTGTCAAGTTAAAATTTCTGGTAGGAAACTGCATTTTAAAATAGACATTATGAATATGATATTAAATATTTGCTTTGGATATTCCAGTAAAACGGTACTTGAAAATTAAGTGTATTATGCTAATTTTATGCTTTTCAACGTACTGACTACTTTGTACTTATTTCAGATAACACTGATTTTCTTCCCACGCATTTAAATTTGGATAGCTAGAGAAGAATTTTACACTTTACATTAATATTTTAAGTTATGTGTCTTTGAAGTTAAACTGGTGTTATTTGCTTATTTTATATTACTGCGCTTAGGGAAATGACTTTTTAGGAAATACAAACCAAAGTTGTTATGTATATACATTTATTTTTAGATAACATTTATAAATTACATTTTGCATTACATAATTATAGTATAAATATTATAAGTAGTTCAAATCAGACAAAAAATAACCAAGTTTTAATATTTTAGTATTTAAGGAGCCTTGTGGTTCAGTTTTACAAAAGTAATGTATTCATATGATATTTTATTGTTTTCAGAACTTACTTTTAGCACTCCATTGTTATAGAGTTATTAGATATTAAATAAGTCTTGAACTTGGTCACCATAATCTTTTATGATAAATTTTTATTTTGAGCTACCTGATAAAATAGATGTTATTTGCTTCCTGTCTTTTCTTACTCATGATACATATACAAGGCTTTGTCCGTCCCATAAGGTTGCTGAAAACATTGAAGAACAGGGACGAGTCTGTCTGTGATGCATCAATTACTGAAATGCCTCTCTCAGATATTAAATGCAGTTTATATTAACAAAATGCATTGATCAGGTATAATCAGTTTGAAATTAGAAGATGACTGATCTTAGGAGATCCTTACATACTAAGGGCTGTCTCTTTCCCATTAGTTCAACTTGTAGAACAGAAGAGCATGACTTGTTTACGTAACAGAAACCAATATTTACTCTCTTTTATTCTCTTGGCGTGGACTTCCAAGGGCAACGTTTGCCAGATCCTGGCAAAACTCTTGCTGACAATGCATTTCTTCTTGGGTAATTAAATGGAACCCTCTAAACTGAAGCAATGCTGCTTGAATATTTTTATAACTTTCTAACAGTTACATGTGAAAACCTTGATTTTTTTCTTATAAAAAGATACAAATGTTTTAAACTGAAACTGAGGTTGGGTATTATAAAGTGTGTTCCATTTTGTGTCTTAACCTAATACTGTGGTTTTATGTTAATGTGTATTTTAAGGCACTAGTACATTAAACTGATGCTATAGATTAAATCAGACTTTCTATTCAATCACACAGATATCTACTTGTAGCAAATGCTATTATGTATTCTTATTTGTAAGCCCATTATTTCTGATTTGTAAACCATTCTTAAGGGAGAAAAATGTATATTCAAAACAATAAATAAGATGAACTTCTCAAGTGAGTAAATCAAATAAATCCTCTTGCTACAAAGTCTTTTTAGAAGTAATGGTATATTGTATGATATTAGTAAGCCTATCCAAAATGGAAACTCAGGAGACAAGGAGAATGTTTATAAGGACATCATTCCATCAATACATTTAGGCGTTTGTGAGCCTGCACTCTGTAATCAATTAGACCTTTGAATTTTACTTTCCCAAGTAAGCTTTTTCACAGAATGTGTCTGTCTCAGCTTGGACTACTCAACAATGTATCGTAGATTTTGTTTATGGACTTTATAGTCAATACAAAATAAAAATTCATTTCTCATGGTTCTGGAGATTGGAATCTGAGATCAGATGCCAGCATAGTCCATTTCTGGTGAGGGCCCTCTTCAAGGCTGCAGCCAACCTCCTCCTCAATGTCATCTCATATGACAGAAATAAAGCATTCTGGAGTCTCTTTTTATAAGGGCCCTGATCCCATTCGTGAGGGTTCTACCCTCATGACTTAATCACTTCCCTAAGGCTCCACCTCCAAATACCATCACATTGGGGGTTAGTATTTCAACATATGAATTTTTAGGGGGTAAAACATTTAGTCCTTTGCAGAATCCCAGCTGTCAGAGAGTATAAGAAAATGTAGGAAGAGTAGAAAAAGGGATGATTCATTTTAGAATCACTGTAACATGCACACTGGTACACCATTGGATGCAGGTTTTAAGGATGACATATTTACATAACAGAGTCCCACTTCTGGGAAACTTCCTGTGCAAACTGCTTAGGGTATTTGCATTTAAAACGGCTTTATGCACAATTGTGATATTATTTTGGCATAGATACAGTCACATGCCACATAATGATATTCTGGTCAACAATGGTGGTTCCCATAAGATTATAATACCATATTTTTACTGTACCTTTCATATGTTTAGAAACACAAACACTTTTCATTGTGTTACAGTTGCCTTAAGTATTTAGAATAGTGTATATTGTACAGGTTTGTAACTTCAGAGCAATAGGCTAGACCATATGGCTTGGGTATGTAGGAGGCTGTCACATTTGGGTTTCTGTAAGTGTTTAATGACACTTTTTTCAGAATGTATCCTCATTGTTAACAGACACGTGACTGTGTTTGTGATATCCGTAAGTATACATATGTATAAATATGTATATGAATCAGTGTTTGTCTGCGAAATTTTGTTATTAATCTCTAATGAGTACAGGCATTGGCGGGATGTATCTAGAAGTATTTAGACCAATCTGACATTGCTGTGACATCCAGTTGCCTGACTAGGAAACTCATTTCATTGGCATGGACCAGATAAGGGAAATGTTTTCTGTGTTTTGTTATTGGAGTTTTAAAAAATCTTAATTTTTTACTGTGAAATATTTTATAGCAATATAAGTATTTTTAAAATGGTTTATTTTTAATTTTTGTGGGTACACAGTAGGTGTGTATATTTATGGGGTTGGATACAGGCATGCAATGCATAATAATCATATCGTGGAAAGCTAGGTCTCCATCCCCTCAAGCACTTATCCTTTGTGTTCCAAACAATCCAATTATACTCTTTTAGTTATTTTAAAATGTACAATGAAATTATTATTGACTATAGTCCCTCTATTAGGCGATTAAATACTATGTCTTATTCATTCTTTCTAACTATTTTTTTGCACCCACTAACTATTACTATCTCCCACACACACTCTCTCACCACCCTTACCAGCCTCTGGTAACCATCCTGCTAATCTCTATGTCTATGAGTTCAATTGTTTTGATTTTTAGATTCCACAAATCAGTTAGAACATTTGATGTTTGTCTCTTTGTATCTGGCTTATTTCACTTAACATAATGATCTCCAGTTCCATCCATGTTGTTGCAAATGACAAGATTTCATTTTTTTTTTTTATGGCTTGAAGAGTACTCCATTGTTTATAAGTACCACATTTTCTTTACCCATTCATCTGTTGATGGACACTCGGGTTGCTTCCAAATTCTGGCTATTATCAGCAGTGCTGTAACAAACATGGGAGTGCAAATATCTTTTCAATATACTGATTTCCTTTCTTTTGGGGTATATACCCAGCAGTGGGATTCCGGAATCATATGGTAGTTCTATTTTTAGTTTTCTGAAGAAGCTCCAGACTGCTCTCCATAGTGGTTCTACTAATTTACGTTCCCACCAACAATGTACTAGGGTTCTCTTTTCTCCACATTCTTGCCAGCATTTGTTATTGCCTGTCTTTTGGATAAAAGCCATTTTAACTGGGGTGAGATGATATCTCAATATCTTAATGTAGTTTTCACTTACATCTCTAATGATCAATAATGTTGAGCAATTTTTCATATGCCTGTTTGTCATTTGTCTATCTTCTTTTCAGAAATATTTATTCAAATCTATTGCTTTATTTATTTATTTATTTAGTTATTTAGACAGAGTCTTGCTTTGTTGCCCAGGCTGGAGTGCAGTGGCGCCATCTCGGCTCACCACAATCTCCATCTCCCAGGTTCAAGAGATTCTCCTGCCTCAGCATCCCAAGTAGCTGGGAATAAAGGCACCCACCACCATGCCTGGCTAATTTTTGTATTTTTAGTAGAGATGGGGTTTCACCATGCTGGTCAGGAAGGTTTTGAACTCCTGACCTTGTGGTCTGCCCACCTCGGCCTCCTAAAGTTCTGGGATTACAGGTGTGAGCCACTGCACCTGGTCCCTATTGCCCATTTTAAAATCAGATGATTAGATTTGTTTTTCTGTAGAGTTGTTTGAGCTCTTTATGTATTCTGGCTATTTATCCCTTGTCAGATGGGTAGTGTGAAAATATTTTTTTCTCATTCTATGGGTTGTCTCTTTACTTCGTTGATTGTTTTCTTTGCTGTGCAGAAGGCTTTTTAACTTGATTTGATCCTATTTGCCCATTTTTACTTTGGTTGCTTATGCTTGTGGAATATTACTTAAGAAATTTTTGCCCACACCAATGTCCTAGAGAGTTTCCCCAATATTTTATTTTAATAGTTTCATTGTTTGAGGTCTTATATTTAAGTATTTAATCTGTTTTGATTTGATTTTTGTATAAGGCAAAAGATGGGGTTCAAATTTCCTTCTTCATTCATATGGATATCCAGTTTTCCCAGCACCGCTTTTGAAGAGACTGTCTTTTCCCCAATGTATGTTCTTTGCACCTTTCTTGAAAATGAGTTCACTGTAGTTGTCTAGATTTGTTTCTGCATTCTCTGTGCTCTTCCATTGGTCTATGTGTCTGTTTTTATGCCACTACCATGCTGTTTTGGTTATGATGGCATTGTAGTATAATCTGAAGTCACATCATGTGATTACTCCAGTTTTGTTCTTTTTGCTCAGGATACTCTTGGCTACTCTGTATATTTTGTTATTCCATATAAGTTTTAGAATCTTCTAATTCTTCAAAGGATCTTTTATTTAGATTCTAATTTTTCTTTGAAGAATGTCATTGACATTTTGACAAATATTACATTGAATCTATTGGTTACTTTCCATAGTAGGGACATTTTAACAATATTAATTATTGCAATCCATGAACATGGAATATCTTTTAATGTTTTGTGTCCTCTTCAGTGTTTTCATCAGTGTTTTATAGTTTTCACTGCAGAGATATTTCATTTCACTGGTTAAGTTTATTCCTGGGTATTTAATTCTATTTGTGGTTATTGCAAATGGGATTACTTTTTTATTTCTTTTTCAAATTTCTCACTCTTGGCATATAGAAATGTTACTGATTTTTGAATGTTGATTTTGAATACTGCAACTTTATTGAATTTGTTTATCAGTACTAGTGGTATTTCTTTTTGGTGGAGTTATTCAGTGTTTCCAAATGTCAGATCATATCATCTGCAAACAAGGGTAACTTGAATTTTTCCTTTTCAATTTTGATACCCTTTGTTTCTTTTCTCATGTCTGATTGCTCTAGCTAGACCTTTCAGCATTAAATTGAATAACAGTGGTGACAGTTGGCATCCTGTTATGTTTCAGATTCAAGACAAAAGGCTTTAAGTTTTCCCCCGTTCAGTATAATATTAGCTGTGGGTCTGTCATGTACAGCTTTTATTATGTTGACGTTATGTTCCTTCTATACCCAATTTTTGATGGTTTTTATCATGAAGGGATGTGGAACTTTATCAAATGTACTGTCGAATTTGGTTTGCTAATGCTTTGTTGAGGATTTTTGCATCAATATTTGTCAGAGATAATTGGCCTGTAGCTTTTTTTTTTTTTTTTTTAATATGTCTTTGACTAGTTTTGTTTTCAGAGTAATACTGGCTTCATAAAATGAGTTTGGAAGTATTCCCTCCTCCTCTATCTTTTCAGAAAGTTTGAGTAGGGTTAATATTAGTTCTTTAAATACTTGCTAGAATTCAGCAGTGAAGCCATCAGGTTCTGGGCTTTTCTTTACTTGGAGAAGTTTTATTATGGCTTCAATCTCATTGCTTGTCATTGGTATGTTCAGGTGACAGATTTCTTCATGGTTCAATATTGGAAGATTGTATGTATCTAGAAATTTATTTATTTCTTCTAAATGTTCTAGTCTATTGGTATATAGTTTCTGATAGGAGCCACTAATGTTCCTTTGAATTTCTGCAGTATCAGTTGTAATGTCTCTGTTTTAATCTCTGATTTTCTTTACTTGAGTTTTTTCTCTTTTTTTTTTTCTTAGTTTGGCTAAGGGTTTATCAATTTTATTTATCTTTTCAAATAGCCAACGTTTTTTTAGCCAGTCATGGTGGTGGGTGCCTATAATCCCAGCTACTCGGGAGACTGAGGCATGAGAATTGCTTAAGCCCAGGAGATGGAGGTTGCAGTGAGCCAAGATCATGCCATTGCACTCCAGCCTGGGTAATAGAGTGAGACTGTGAAGAAAAGAAAAGAAAAAAGAGAAAAGAAAAGAGGTACTTAATTGAGTGGGTGTTTAACTTGTGTTAAGTAAGTAGGTGATAACAAGGAAAAATAAACTTCCAAGTGGAAGCAAAATGTTTTCTACAGGCTATCAGCTGTGTTTTGGGTTGATAATTAGAAAAATTTGACTAGGATAGAAGCGTAATGAATGCGGAGTACTTGAAAGTAACATGGACAAATGTGGGAATGTGGCCAGTAGATGGAGATTTTTAAATGTCAAAAGATTGAATATAATCTTGTGGGAGGTGAAGATCTATTGAACATCTTTGAGCTGAAACATTCCACAAAAACCAATAAACTGTAGGAATTTGTTTGCCATATAAGTTGGAAGAACTGTAGTCAGGATAAAAGGTTTGGAGAATATTGAAGTAGTTCAGCCTGGAGATAACAAAAGAAGGGAAGAGCAGTTAAGGGAAGTGTGAAAAGAATGAAAACTTATGTGAAAGTGTGAAAACCTGATGACTGGCTATGAAGGGAGAAATATAGATACTAACTTTAGAGCTTGGAGCGCAGACCCTTGGAGAAAAGAGGATTTCTTGACTGATCATCGAAGTTGATAAGGGAGAATGACTTTGTTAGCCCAGGTGATAAGATTTCATTAATACCCGAATTGAGATACAGCAAATAAAAATGACCAACAGACAGTTCAAAACATGAGGAAATATGGGAGTGGAGAAAGAATTCAAAGATACATTGTGATTACCTGAAAATTACTAAGAGAACCACAAGGAGGATACTCATGGCATCTCTTTGCTTTGTGTAATAAAATGAAGAAAACTTGGTGATGGAATGATGCTTTTGAAATGATGTCATGCAGCACATTAAAATGTGAATGAGCACGGCAAAGTCAACTTCTGTTTTAACATCTTTATTGAGATATAATTCACAAACTATAAAATTCACCTTATTAAAGCATACAATTCATTAATTTTTAGTATATTCGGAGTTGTGTAACAATCATCACCCCCCTACCCACTCCCCTAAAAGAACTCTCTGTACTCATTAACAGTTACTTCCTATTTCAACTCACCTGCTCCACCAGCTCCTGGCAACCGTTAATACATTTTCTGTCTCTTTTGATTTCCTTGCCTATACTGAACATTTCATCTAAATAGAATTATACATGTGTGTCCTTTTGTGTCTGGCTTTGTTCACTTACTATAATGTTTTCAACGTTCATCCATGTTGTAGCATGGATCAGTACTTCTTTTTAACACTGTATTCAGTATTCCATTGTAGAGATATACCATATTTTATTTTCCATTTATCATTTGATGGACATTTGTGTTGTTTCTACTTTTTGGTTATAATGAATAATGTTGCCGTGAGCATTTATGTATAAGGTTTTATAAATGTAGGTTTTCATTTATTTTGCATCTATGAGTGCAATTGCTGGGTCATATGATAACTCCAGTTTTAGCATTTTGAGAAGCTATCAAACTTTGCTGAGTGACAGTGATATTTTAAATTCCACCAGCAATGCGTAAGGGTTCCACTTTCTTCTTACCTTCATCAACACTTGTAATTGTCTGAGTTTTAATTATAGCCCTCCTAGTGAATGTAAAGTATCTCATTGTGGTTGTACTTTGCATTTTCCTAATAACTATATATTCAGCATCTTTTTATGTGCTTGTTGGCTGTTTGTATACCTTCTCTGGAGAATGATCTATTCAAATTCCTTGACCATTATTTACTTGGGTTGTCTAACTGTTGAGTGGTGAAAGTTCTTCATATATCCTGGATAGCAGACCCTTAATAGAAATGTTTTGAAAATATTTTCTTCCATGGTGTGAGTTGTCTTTTCACTTTATTGGTGTTATCGACTCCATGACAAAAGTTTTAAATTTGGATATAGTTCAGTTTATCTACTTTATTATTATTATTATTATTATTGCTACTTGTGCTTTTGATGTCATATCTAAAAAACCATTACCTAATCCAAGGCCACAGAGATTCACTCCTATATTTTCTTCAAAGAGTTTTGTGGTTTTATCCTTTAGAATTGGGTCTGGGATCTATTTTGACATAATTTTTCTGTCCAGCTTTCTCCTTGTGCAGATGGATATCCAGTTGTTCTAGCACTAATTCCTGAAAACCTATTATTTTCCTAGTTATACTTTTTTTTCAAATTCAATTGACCATAAATGTGAGTGTTCATTTTTGGAATTTAAATTATATTCTTTTGATCTATATGTCTGATTTTATGCTAGCATCTCACTGTTTTGATTATTGTAGCTGTGCAGTAAGTTTTGAAATTAAAATGTCAGCTGTTCTCCAACATTGTTGTTACTTTCAAGATTATTTTGGCTAGTTTTGGTTCTTTGCATTTTCATATAAATTTTATGATCAGCTTGCCAAATTTATCACAAAAGTCAGCTAGAATTTTGATAGGATTTGTATTACATCTGTAAATCAATGTGAAGAGTATTGCCTTCTTCACACTTTTGAGGCTTCCACTCCATGAATGTGTAATGTCTTTTATTTATTTTGATATTCAATTTCTTTTAACAATGTCTTATTGGTTTTAGGATACAAATCTTCTACTTCTTTTGTTAAATTCATTCTTTAATGTTTCATTAGTTTTGATGCTGTTGCCAGTGGAATTGCTTTCTTAATTCTACTTTTCATTTATTCATTGTTAGCATAAAAATACAATTGATTTTTTAATATTGATCTGATAATTTACAAACTTGCTAAACTCAATTATTAGTTCTAATAGATTTATGGTGTATAAATTTCTAGAATTTTCTATGTACAAGGCTATGTCTTCCTTCAATAGAGATAATTTTACTTCTCCGTTTCCTCTAGATACCCTTTATTCTTTATATTAGCTGATTTTCCTGGCTAGAACCTCCTTTCAAATGTTGAATAGATGTGGTAAAAGCAGGTGTCCTTATCTTGTTCTGATTTTAACGATAATATTTTTAGGCTTTCACTATTAAGTATCATATTAGCTCTGGGTTTTATGTAGATGTCCTTTATTGGGTTGAGAAAGTTCTCTTTCCAGTTTGTTGGGTGTTTTTAACATGGACTGTTATTGTCTATTGAAATAATTGTGCGTTTTCTGTTCTCAAGACTATAAATATGGTGTGTTTGATTTTCATAAATTAATTGTTGATTGATTTTCACATATTAAATCAATTTTGCATTCCTCGGATAAATCCTAATTGGTCATGGTGTATAATACCTCAAATGTTCCTGGATTTCATATCCTTGTATTTTATTGAAGATTTTTGCTTTTCTAGTCATGAACATTATCTATATATAATATTATTATGATCTCTGCCTGGTTTTGAACATACGGTCCTCAAATAATTACTTAGGGTGTGTTTTATTTTATTCTACGCTTCGGAAGTGTTTGTGAAGGGCTGGTCTTTCTTGCTTGCTTGCTTTTTTCTTTCCTTCCTTCCTTCTCTTCTTCCTTTTCCTTTTTTCTGTCTCTCTTTATCCTTTTTTTTTATTTGTTCTATCACCCAGGCTGGAGTACAGTGGTATAATCATAGCTCACTGCAGACTCAAACCTCTGCGCTCAAGTGATCCTCCTGCCTCAGCCTCCCTGGTAGCTGAGACTACAGGTGTGCACCACTATATCTGGCTAATTTTTAAAGTTTTCATAGAGATGGGGTTCCTACTATTTTGCCCAGCCTGATCTCAAACTCCTGGCCTCAAGCATTCCTCCCACCTTTGCCTCTCAAAGTGCTGAAATTATAGATGTAAGCCATCATGTTCAGTCTATTTCTTAAATGTCTGTGATAACACACCAATGAAACCATCTGGGCCTGAGAAGTAAACATTTAAACGTAGCATTTCTTACCTGTTTGCTTACTCTGGGTACACGTTTCTGAAATACCTTGTACTTTCTACTAAACCCATGAATATTTCTGAGATAATAATTCAGGAAGTCTCTTTATTCAGAACTTTATACAAATTTAAAAGACTACATTGAGATTGAGAAAACCAGTTCATGATTATAAATGTTATGGTGGTAGCCAAAACCCTTGGCTCTTTGCTGGCCAGCAATACTATTATTCTGTTTTTGAGCTATGCCTGTTTAGTGGTTCTGTAGAGAGATTAATGTTTTCCTTTGGGATGGCCATTATTTTGAATTAAAACATCTCTTGGGTCTATTAGGCACTTACTGAAAGTTAGCTTTAGGGACAAGTATTTATCAAAAACATCCTAAGGAAGTCTAAAGTAAGACTCACAGGTTATTGTAATTTTGGGTTTTTGGTATAGGTAAGTTTGAGTAAATATAGATCAGATTATTTTAGGTTTTGATTTTGCAGAGGGAAAAGAAAAAAAAAGATAACACAAGTCAACCAGTTTGTTCTGCAGTTGCCATTATTATTTTTTTCTTCAGACTCTAAGAAAATACCTTTTTGATGACTGAATCTCTGTGAGCTGTGGAAACCTAGGAATTGGTTCACTGGTTAAGGATAAGAAGATACAGTGAAGATAAAAGTAAGGGATCAGAGGATGGCTCAGGACTGAGGATTAGTCCTGGGATGAAAAAAAGACAAAATTGTCAAGATTTGTGGTCCTTTGAGAATAGAAAAAATAATGCAAGTGGTGCTGAAGTTGGCAAGGACTACAAGTGTTTATGTCATGATGTTGATAACTGATTTTAGAAATTTCTAAAATAATAAGAAGCTAATCATGAGTATTGGAGAGAATTCCAATGTAAGGTTTTTGTTAGCTGTATACCAAGATTAAAATGTATTTTTTAAAATGTTAAATGTGCCAAACATGGAAGAAGAAACAAGAGTGCAGCCGCTGCTACCTGGAGCCACTCTGAGTGAAATGTGAGCAGGAGGTCTGCAGGTCTCATGGTTCTCTGGCTGCAAATGGCGTTGTAGGGTGCTGGCCTTGCACCTGCATGTGCATGACCTTGCATATATGTGTGTGTGTGTCTGGATAATTCAAAACAAAACCAAGTAATGGTTCAAGGGCTTTTCTATATTTGAAAAAAAAAAAAAGAAACCTGGCTGACTGTGAGTTCCCATGTGTGTTTTACATGTAAGTCTTCCTGGAATTGACTGGAGAAAAGTTTCCATGAAAGCAATCACGACACAATCCCCGCATCAAGTTTTGTTGTTGCTTTTTCTTTTTTTCATGTTTAAACAGGGTCTTACTCTATTGCCCAGGCTGGAGTTCAGAGGTGCAGTCACCCTCACTGCAACCTTGACCTCCCAGGCTCAAGCAATCTTCCTGCCTCAGCCTCCTGAGTAGCTGGGACTACAGGTGCATGGACCATGCCCAGCTGATTATTAAAAATAGAAAAAAAATTGCAGAGATGGGATCTGGCTATGTTGCCCAGGCTACTCTCAAACTCCTGCCTGCAAGTGACCCTCCTGCCTTGGCCTCCCAAAGCGCTGGGATTACTGGTGTGAGCCATCACATCTGGCCCCGTCCGTTTATTTTTCTATTGTTTTCTTAATGCTGGCATTGAGTTTTACAAATACTGAAGTTTTACTAAGGCCT
>NW_012108142.1:982174-984578 GCF_000951045.1 Mandrillus leucophaeus | reverse complement strand
AAAAGCTGTTAGAAATTTAGTATCTAGAAGGGTCATCCCAAAGATGATTGAATTAGAGCCTGGAAGAGAAATCCGTTTGAATGCATTTAGGTCTGAAGGATTAATGCTAATCATTGAATTTCTATAAATGCTAAAGGCAAGTGTTTTTTTGTTTGTTTTGTTTGTTTGTTTGTTTTTTTGTTTGTTTTTGAGACGGAGTCTCGCTCTGTCACTCAGGCTAGTGCTCAGTGGCTCAATCTCTGCTCACTGCAACCTCTGCCTTCTGGGTTCAAGCAATTCTCCTGCCTCAGCCTCCTGAGTAGCTGGGATTATAGGTGCACTCCACCACACCCAGCTAGTTTTTGTATTTTTAGTAGAAACGTAGTTTCACCATGTTGGCCAGGCTGGTCTCAAACTCCTGACCTCGTGATCTACCTGCCTCGACCTCCCAAAGTGCTGTGATACAGGCATGAGCCACCATGGCCAGCCAAGGCAAGCTTTCTTTTCTTTTCTTCTTTTTTTCTTTGGCACCTCTAAATTAAGATAATTCTGTAGAAAAATGAAGAGCCATGCCTATTGTTTGGGCATTTTAATTAATACCTATAGCTGGCCACTTCCTAAATAATATTTCAAACTGCTATTTACAAAGACTGCTATTTGTTAAGTAAGAAACCATTTGGAGTTAGGTGGTTTGTGATCAGGTATTTTGAAATTCACGATAATTTATAGATCCAGGGATTCCTATGACATTGACTAATTGACTACATTTTTCTGAGTGGAAAATAATACAGTTAAAATACATAATAAATCAGTGTTTGAGACTTAAAAATATAGGTGATAAAAATAAATATAAAAAATAAAGTCAATAAAAGAGTTCTAATTAATGCCATGGTTTGCACATACTGAAATACTTAAATGTGAACATAAACAGGAACGTTTTGCTATACAGCATCCCTGGATACAGATCTACAGATTAGAGGTCCAGTGTCTTTCTTTACTGAATCATACCCGTATTACAAACCTTGAGATTTCTATGCTTAAAATTCTTCAGGGTAACCTAGAACCAAAAGATACATGTGCAACAATTTGAGTGCAGAATCGTGCTAGGTTTTCCTTGATTTACCAACCTCAAACATTGAAAGTTGTTTATCCTCCAACTAATTGGACAGTTCTTTTAAGCCACTTAGTGTTTACAAAGAATTAATTTTAGTATTCCTAATAACAACTCTCTCTTTTCGCACTCAATTTATCTGTCTATTTGGTTAAATTTAAACTATAACAAGTAAAATTGGCATATACATGTTTGTTCCTAGTAACCACTCTCTCTTTGTGCACTCAGTTTATCTGTGTATTTATTTAAATTTAAACTATAACAAGTAAAACTGGCATATCCATGTTTGGGACTACGGGAGAGTGCACTCTTGGTAAGCTCGCATCTCTACAGGTGGAAGTGGAGTGCCCCATTCGACGGGAGATGAGCCCAGTGGCTGTCTGTGCTGGGATGTCACTCACACTGCTCAGAGTATTTTACAGTGGGACTGGAGGACAGTCAGTAAATAGAAGTCAGTTGAAAACTTCGAGAGTAGCTACTTGTTTTGCATAATTTAGCAATTCAGAAAATAACATATGTAAATACATGTAACACTTAGACTGAATGTAGACAGTCTAAGAATATTGAGAAAAATGAAAGTACATTAATTGTTTTATAAGCCTTCAACAAGCATGTTTCTTTCTCTAATGAAAAGTAAAATTATGTTTTCTTCTGTATGGAAGAAGATATGAATGGTGATTTAATTACATTAACTTCAAATACATTGAATGAATACATGCTGACACGTGCGTGCATATGATTAATACAGTACATGTAAACATTTTAGGATATTATTTTTTGAGTACCCATTTTAGAAAAGTGAAAAGCGAGATGAGAACTTATTAAGATGATTTATGATTCACTAAAGTCATATAGCAAAAAGAACAAAGTATGTTACCTAATACAGAATTTCTAAATGTAGAACCATATCCTGGTAATGTGAATATGATTAGAGATTCCAGGTGGAAATCATTTTTGACTGTCAGAATCTTAAATCATACCCAGATGATATAGACATGTAATATGCAAGCTACATTGAACATTCAAACTCTATTACTGTCTAATTCTTTTTCAAGGATGTTCTCCAACAATTGAGGTATCTTTTTCTTTTTTTCTACTAATATCCCTCACCTTCTTTTTGCCTTTTTTTTTTCTTTTTTGTATCTTGCCTGTATTTCTCTTCATTGTGGTTTCATTAGTTTTTACTCTATTCCTACCCTTTCTCATTGGATGGCCCTAGGCAATGTTATGAAGTATGGGAAGTGGCCAGGTGCAGTGGCTCATGCCTGTAATCCCAGCACTTTGGGAGGTGGAGGCAGGTGGATCACCTGAGGT
>NW_012108142.1:980213-982124 GCF_000951045.1 Mandrillus leucophaeus | reverse complement strand
AAATGGGAATCAGAGAGACCAGGGATAGACTGGTGATAGATTCTGAACAAGAAATAAAGTAGCATAAGGAGGTCAGTTGTCTCCGTTGTGGTCTGGGAGTCGGGGGAGGTCAGAGATGACACTGAGCAGTTTGATATCCTCACCTGACTTCACAGGTTCAGAGATAGTGTAGCAGCCTCTCAGACTTTCATATTTTGCTCCTCATCCAGATGCACTGTTTTCCTATTTAAAAAGCAAACTAATAAATACAGTTATTTACAATCTTAGAAGTTCAGGTTCAGTATTTTTCATGAGCCCTGACGGTTGGATTTCTTATGTATGTTTGTATGTATGTTTAAGGCAGGGTCTCACTCCATTGCCCAGGCTGGAGTCCACTGGCACAATCATGACTCACTGCAACCTGGACCTCCTGGGCTCAAGCGATCCTCCCACCTCAGCCTCCCAAGTAGCTGGGACCAGAGGCACATGCCAGCACACCCGGTTAATTTTTTAATTTTTTATTTTTTTTGGAAAGACAGGGTCTCCCTATGTTACCCAGACTGGTCTCAAACTCCTGGGCTCAAGTCATCCTCCTGCCTCAGCCTCCTAAAGTGCTGTGATTACAGGCATGAGCCACTACACCCAGCCGAACTGGTCAAGCTTCTCTTGCTTGGATTTGTCCTGAATACGTCAGCTGGCTGGGCTTGCTAATGACATCCTTCATGGCTTGTGTCTCTTGTTGGCATCCAGGTTTCTGTAGTCCTAGGGGAAAGTCAGGAAACTGTCTGAAAGCTCCATGGTTATATGAAGCAAGGAAGTGGGATAAAGATCTATTAACTGTCCTTTCAATGAGTTTTTTCTAGTTGCAAGAGCCAAGCATACCTGTGGTATCAGGAGTCTATTGGTATATGGGTTTCGTGATAGAAACCCATGAAATAAATTTTAAAATAAACTTTATCTCTCATGGATCCCGTTAAACATGCTCAGTGAAGACAGTGCTAACTTTTATGTAACAGGAAGAACTCTTATCTCTTTAATTCTCAATAAAGCTTCAACTCAATAACTTAAAATGTTCAGTGTCTGAAAATCCTCAATGTTTCTAATATGAGGATAAAGTTAAAATCTTCTTCCTTTCTACAGTAGGGACCCTACCAATAACAAATTGTGTGTGTGTGTGTGTGCTTGTGTGTATTTGTATGTGTGTGAGTGAGAGAATAAGAGATTCTTTCTTTTCCTACCAAGCATTTCCTCTCCCTCAGTTTGTTAAACACAGTCGTTAATCACAACAGGGTCAAAATTAGGTTAGGAAAAAAAGGAAAACTAGATGGGGAAGTTCTCACTTGAATAGTTCTATTATAAGGTATACACACACACTCCAGTGTGGCTAGTTCTAGTATAAGGTGTACTCGCACACTCCAGTGTGTAGAGCTAACCCTGTCACACCTCAAGTATTCATGGGTTTATCAGATACCCTCTATGCTACAATGACCTTTGAATCCTTAGACATATTGAGCAGTCTCTATTCCTGGGTTCTTCGCTTCTGCAGCCCCAAGAATCTGGTGATTCCAGTCCCAGCTTTTCATCTGCTTAGAGCTCATACATCTCTCCATACTGCACAGAGAATGGATGGGATCCAAGATGACCAACTTGCCAGCTATGTCTCCTTCTTGACCTGTATGGGTCCTAGGATGACCTCATACATCCTTTGCCTGCACAAGCTCTAGGGAGGCTGATAGGTCTCAGTGTTGCAGACCTCAGGCCCTTGCTCTGCTGCCAAAGGGACAGCTAGTCCTTTTCTGCACTCTAGATGGCTAAAGAAAAAGCCAAGCCTGAGCCCCAACACCCGTTAACTATGTGAAATACAACAAGCTCTCGGTCCCACAAAAGCCCTTTGAACCCTTCTCCCTTGGGGGAGAGAGGCACAGACCCATA
>NW_012108142.1:976260-978358 GCF_000951045.1 Mandrillus leucophaeus | reverse complement strand
AAAGAAAAAAAAAGATAACACAAGTCAACCAGTTTGTTCTGCAGTTACCATTATTATTTTTTTCTTCAGACTCTAAGAAAATACCTTTTTGATGACTGAATCTCTGTGAGCTGTGGAAACCTAGGAATTGGTTCACTGGTTAAGGATAAGAAGATACAGTGAAGATAAAAGTAAGGGATCAGAGGATGGCTCAGGACTGAGGATTAGTCCTGGGATGAAAAAAAGACAAAATTGTCAAGATTTGTGGTCCTTTGAGAATAGAAAAAATAATGCAAGTGGTGCTGAAGTTGGCAAGGACTACAAGTGTTTATGTCATGATGTTGATAACTGATTTTAGAAATTTCTAAAATAATAAGAGGCTAATCATGAGTATTGGAGAGAATTCCAATGTAAGGTTTTTGTTAGTTGTATACCAAGATTAAAATGTATTTTTTAAAATGTTAAATGTGCCAAACATGGAAGAAGAAACAAGAGTGCAGCCGCTGCTACCTGGAGCCACTCTGAGTGAAATGTGAGCAGGAGGTCTGCAGGTCTCATGGTTCTCTGGCTGCAAATGGCGTTGTAGGGTGCTGGCCTTGCACCTGCATGTGCATGACCTTGCATATATGTGTGTGTGTGTCTGGATAATTCAAAACAAAACCAAGTAATGGTTCAAGGGCTTTTCTATATTTGAAAAAAAAAAAAAGAAACCTGGCTGACTGTGAGTTCCCATGTGTGTTTTGCATGTAAGTCTTCCTGGAATTGACTGGAGAAAAGTTTCCATGAAAGCAATCACGACACAATCCCTGCATCAAGTTTTGTTGTTGCTTTTTCTTTTTTTCATGTTTAAACAGGGTCTTACTCTATTGCCCAGGCTGGAGTTCAGAGGTGCAGTCACCCTCACTGCAACCTTGACCTCCCAGGCTCAAGCAATCTTCCTGCCTCAGCCTCCTGAGTAGCTGGGACTACAGGTGCATGGACCATGCCCAGCTGATTATTAAAAATAGAAAAAAAATTGCAGAGATGGGATCTGGCTATGTTGCCCAGGCTACTCTCAAACTCCTGCCTGCAAGTGACCCTCCTGCCTTGGCCTCCCAAAGCGCTGGGATTACTGGTGTGAGCCATCACATCTGGCCCCGTCCGTTTATTTTTCTATTGTTTTCTTAATGCTGGCATTGAGTTTTACAAATACTGAAGTTTTACTAAGGCCTGTTGTCTATTGCCTTCTCCCACTAGCCGTTGGGTATAATCTATATCATTTAAATAACTTAAACTACAAGTGGTACTTGTTTTATTTGGAAAAAAAATACAATTTTTAGTTTTCAAGTTATTATAATAAGTAAAGCATGGAAACCTGGGATGTGGAGGACCATCAAGATTATCTGCTCCAGGCTTCCCAATCATGAATGAATTCTTGTAATAAAAAGTGGTCATCTAGTCCCCAGGTGAATGTGTTTTATTTTGGTAGATCACAGTCTAGGAAGACAGCGCATTCTATATTTTTGCAGCCCTAACTGTTGCCTTGCTTTAGGTCCTTCCCTCTCCATTTTAAAAACGCCAAGTTCCTTTATCTTTTTTTTTTTGTGACATAGGTTACTGAAAGTGTTACTATTCTGATTATATTCCTCAAGATTTGAATTTCGTGACCTCTACTTAACGGTATGCTTTGAACACCAGATCTATAGGTATATTTGAAAATACTGTTAAATTAAATGGGGAGGGGAGCATGTTAATAGTGGTTTGGTTAACCAGTTTTTGCTATAGCAACAGGCCACAAAAGAATCTTCTGTCCAACCATAACAAGCGCTAATTGCTTGATGACCTTGTGTGAGGACTGTGGGTGTCCGCTGCAGATAAACTGCTTCAGCCTCATGGGTCTTTCGTTCTGGGACCCAGGCAGAGGAAGGAGCTACTATCTGGGGCCACTCCTACGGGATGAGACAGAAGCTCAGCCAACACGCGGAATCTCTCAATGCCTCCTCCATTCTCTGGCTGTAACTGGCACGCTGTTCGTCCCACCCACATTCCATGAGTCAAAGCAAATGACATGGCCAAGTGTAAAACGCCTGTACTTGTTGAAGCAGAGGTACAAGAGAGAAGATGCAGATGCAGAAACCAG
>NW_012108142.1:970309-974070 GCF_000951045.1 Mandrillus leucophaeus | reverse complement strand
CAGTGTGTAGAGCTAACCCTGTCACACCTCAAGTATTCATGGGTTTATCAGATACCCTCTATGCTACAATGACCTTTGAATCCTTAGACATATTGAGCAGTCTCTATCCCTGGGTTCTTCGCTTCTGCAGCCCCAAGAATCTGGTGATTCCAGTCCCAGCTTTTCATCTGCTTAGAGCTCATACATCTCTCCATACTGCACAGAGAATGGATGGGATCCAAGATGACCAACTTGCCAGCTATGTCTCCTTCTTGACCTGTATGGGTCCTAGGATGACCTCATACATCCTTTGCCTGCACAAGCTCTAGGGAGGCTGATAGGTCTCAGTGTTGCAGACCTCAGGCCCTTGCTCTGCTGCCAAAGGGACAGCTAGTCCTTTTCTGCACTCTAGATGGCTAAAGAAAAAGCCAAGCCTGAGCCCCAACACCCGTTAACTATGTGAAATACAACAAGCTCTCGGTCCCACAAAAGCCCTTTGAACCCTTCTCCCTTGGGGGAGAGAGGCACAGACCCATAGCACACTAGTGGTTTTCTCCTAATGAACTCTCTTCTGAAATTTCCTCTCCCCTGCCAATACCACCCTATGTCCTTTTGATGTGAGTTTTACCAGTTATTGGTATTCTGCTTTCACTCTGGTTACAAATGCATGAAATGGTCCCCTGTCCACCCACGTATACATTTCTTTTCTTTGTTCAGTGTTTCTGGACATGGTGTGGTGCCTACGCTCTGGTTAATTCTGTCTTTCCCAGCCCTGTACCCAGAAAGGCTAATAATACCTTAGGAAGTGCAGGTGTTGCAGAAAGATTCCAACCTCATTTCCAGCAGGTGAATGGATATGCCACAGAGTTGAAATCCTTCTAGCCAGACCCTTTCAAGTCTCATCAACTGAGGGCCTACAAGATAATGTCTAATATCAAATCAGCTGGGGCTGGAAGGAGTAGAGAAAGGCAAGGCCAAAAAGCTGATTGTCAAGCGCTCAGGGCTAGCACCCTAAGACTAAAGAAAAAGGCAAGTCTGGAGACCGGATTTGAACATGTAGGTCATGCTCAGAAAAGCTGGTAAGCCAAGTGCCAAAGCTATAGAAAGGACTTACACATATGAGCACGCACGATAATGAAACAGATGGCAGATGCAGCACTAGAGACAGGGCAGATGTGGCAATTCTGCATATTGAACCTAGAATGAATCCTGGCTCCTAGAAGGAGGAATCCTCACTTAGCCACCGCAGTCTTTTGAATGCAGCTCTGCTCATGGGGGACTTCCACATTGTAAGGTTCTTTTGGGAAGGACTGAAGCCTGAGAGTTAGTGCATTGGTCACTGTCACACTGAGGAACAACCAGCTGGTAATATTGTCTTCTGCTATGAACTGAAGGAGTAAAATGGAAGAGTAAAATGTGGGATGGAAAACAATAGTAATTATACAAAGCATTGCTATTTATTCGACACACAAAATGGAAGGATCTATGCTATCTGAAAAACATGTTTTAGCTAATTCTTTTTGATTTTGAAAGTAACTGCTCTTAGTTATAAGAGGTGTTATTCAAATAATCCATTGGACTAGGAATATAAAAGTTATTGTCCTTTTGGCAAAATTGACCGTAACATATTTTTAGTAATTTTAGGGGCATTTCAGCTTTAAGTTGAATTCCCAGTGAACTTTGCAGTTTTTTATTTTTTCTTTCTTTTTTAGTTTTTTCTTTCTTTTTTTTAGTTTTTTTTTTTTTTTTTTTTTTTTTTTTTTTTTAGTTTTTTTTTTTTTTTTTTTTTGACACAGGATCTCGCTGTGTTGTCCAGGCTGGAGTGCAGTGGTGCAATCATGGTTCACTGCAGCCCTGAGCTCCGGGTCTCAAATGATCTTTCCTCCTCAGCCTCCTGAGTAGCTGGGACTACAGGTATGCATCACCACATCTGGCTAATTTTTAAATTTTGTATAGAGACAGGGCCTGCTGTGTTGCTCAGGCTGGTCTTGCACTCCTGTCCTCAAGCGTTCCTCCTGCCTCAGCCTCCCAAAGTGTTGGGATTACAGGTGACAGCCACTGTGCCCAGCTTGCAGTGCCTTTTCATTTGATTCACTTTTTCTAAAATTCCCCACCATACAGTTTTCTTGGATTGTCCTTTTCATGAGGCGTTTGGTCATTTTTTGTTTAATGCAATGTGACATCTCACTAACTTTTAATAGTTATACAAAAATGAGTGAGAAATGCCACATTGATGTAATTAACCTGTCCTTGGAGTATGCCTTCAGGAGAGTAGTGACTTAGAGGAGGGAATGGCTAAAGGCTGGATTCTCAAGGCAGATGGCCAAATCTGGCTATTAGAGAGCCTCAATGTGTCATACATAGGACGAGGATAATGAGAGGTCTCCTTACCATGTTGTTGTGTGCATAGAATACACATGGTAGAAGCTCTCGCTGTGCTCCAGCACCGGGCACCAGCACAGCGTCATCTGGTTTATTGTCTTCCTGCCTTCATGCCTTTAATTTCTGCCTCTCTCCTCCATCTAGAACACTACGTCCAACTCTTCCTACCAGCATCAATCCTGCCCTGCCCTTCAAGGTCTCACTCACATCCCATTCATCCCGGAATGCTTCCAACCCTCTGTGTGCTATATGATCGCTTTTAATACCTACTCCTGAAACTGTTTTCTCTCCCTCACTGGTTGTTAAAGTTGTCAGACACTTCGCACTGACTCCAAGATATTGTTGTAGTCCCATTTACATTGTAATCATTTTTGAGGTTGGGAAAGTTGATCCAGAAGTCTTTTATTGAGAAGGTATTTAATAACAGTTTTTTAGATGACTAATTAACAAGAAAACTATGTATCCATGTGTTTACAAAAATCCCCAAACTTGCCCCTTTTATCCCACCCCGATATCTCCTTCTAATCATCTAATTCTATTTTCATTCTACTTGAGGAGTTTTATTTGAGTAAAATAGCCCAATCAGTGATCTTTTATCCCTTTACTAAGGAAGTATATATTTTGTGGTCCTTTTAATGTTTTGACCAAAAAATTAGTTTTTAAGCAGATCTGCAAAATGAAAATTTCAGGATTAAATTACTTCTATTCCTTTGTTTTTACCTGGCTTGAGAAGAAGTTACCAATATTAAACTTGGCTTTAAGGTAAGTATTTGACTTAATATTTATTCGACACATAAATAGCAGCCATCAGTTGCCAGAGTTTGTGCATTTGCCTGAAATGACTTTGTGTAGCTGGGAAATCTGTGTAGGCTTTTCCCATGTTTAATTCAATAATTAAAACACTAAAAATGTTATGTAAACTGCCATTTGAAGAGTGAAAACCAGATAATGAGAAACATGTTTATATAACAAAATATCTAATTGCAATCCATTTCACAGTTCCTATTTTAAATCCAAATGGGAACGATTATGCAAAATTAAATATAGAGGTAATGGCAGTGCCAGATGCCCATTTGAGAACTTTAAGACTAGAAATGACCACTTAGAAAAGGCATGTTATAAACAAGGCATCTGGTCCAGGATTCCATACCCCTTTTTGTTTGGTGGGTGCTGTGTATTTATAAAGATTCTCCTTTTGAAGAAAGCCGCCAGCGTCCTTCTCAGCGGTCCCACTCTTCCCTCTGTGCCTCACCTTTCCCACTGGGATGTCTGGCTGGAAAAAAACCCTGGCATCCCGATGCCTATACATTTCTCATGTTCAGCTTCAGAATACGGGTACTCTTGGTCGAGATACACATTGCTAAGAGCATTGCGACATTTTCACATCCCCACGTCCTTCA
>NW_012108142.1:962490-965964 GCF_000951045.1 Mandrillus leucophaeus | reverse complement strand
TAATTTTAGTATTCCTAATAACAACTCTCTCTTTTCGCACTCAATTTATCTGTCTATTTGGTTAAATTTAAACTATAACAAGTAAAATTGGCATATACATGTTTGTTCCTAGTAACCACTCTCTCTTTGTGCACTCAGTTTATCTGTGTATTTATTTAAATTTAAACTATAACAAGTAAAACTGGCATATCCATGTTTGGGACTACGGGAGAGTGCACTCTTGGTAAGCTCGCATCTCTACAGGTGGAAGTGGAGTGCCCCATTCGACGGGAGATGAGCCCAGTGGCTGTCTGTGCTGGGATGTCACTCACACTGCTCAGAGTATTTTACAGTGGGACTGGAGGACAGTCAGTAAATAGAAGTCAGTTGAAAACTTCGAGAGTAGCTACTTGTTTTGCATAATTTAGCAATTCAGAAAATAACATATGTAAATACATGTAACACTTAGACTGAATGTAGACAGTCTAAGAATATTGAGAAAAATGAAAGTACATTAATTGTTTTATAAGCCTTCAACAAGCATGTTTCTTTCTCTAATGAAAAGTAAAATTATGTTTTCTTCTGTATGGAAGAAGATATGAATGGTGATTTAATTACATTAACTTCAAATACATTGAATGAATACATGCTGACACGTGCGTGCATATGATTAATACAGTACATGTAAACATTTTAGGATATTATTTTTTGAGTACCCATTTTAGAAAAGTGAAAAGCGAGATGAGAACTTATTAAGATGATTTATGATTCACTAAAGTCATATAGCAAAAAGAACAAAGTATGTTACCTAATACAGAATTTCTAAATGTAGAACCATATCCTGGTAATGTGAATATGATTAGAGATTCCAGGTGGAAATCATTTTTGACTGTCAGAATCTTAAATCATACCCAGATGATATAGACATGTAATATGCAAGCTACATTGAACATTCAAACTCTATTACTGTCTAATTCTTTTTCAAGGATGTTCTCCAACAATTGAGGTATCTTTTTCTTTTTTTCTACTAATATCCCTCACCTTCTTTTTGCCTTTTTTTTTTCTTTTTTGTATCTTGCCTGTATTTCTCTTCATTGTGGTTTCATTAGTTTTTACTCTATTCCTACCCTTTCTCATTGGATGGCCCTAGGCAATGTTATGAAGTATGGGAAGTGGCCAGGTGCAGTGGCTCATGCCTGTAATCCCAGCACTTTGGGAGGTGGAGGCAGGTGGATCACCTGAGGTTAAAAGTTTGAGACCAGCGTGGGCAACATGGTGAAACCCCACCTCTACTAAAAATAGAAAAATTAGCTGGGCATGGTGGTGGGCACCTGTAATTTCAGCTACTTGGGAGACTGAGGCAGGAGAATCACTTGAACCCAGGAGGTTGCAGTGAGCTGAGATCGCACCATTGCACTATAGCCTGGGCAACAGAAGGGAAACTCTGTCTCAAAAAAAAAAAGAAGGGGAAGTTTGTCAGCCCTGTTAGAAATGTTAGAAACCAGTGAAACAATGTGGATTTTTACAGCATTCCCAATGTGTTTGTTAGTATATTCATTGCTTCATTTGAGAGAGTGTGGATTCTTTAGGTACATTTAATAACATGTTTTCTATATCATTAAAGCCATTTTGCAGAAATATGAAGAAAAGATTTTCCTAATTGAAAATATTTTTATGTAAATTAGTTCAGATTCCCCAGTACTTTTCATCATGATTGTTTGATTTTTGGGACCTTCCCTTGACAGTTTGTGACTGTTTCAGGTTCACAGAGGTAACGGGGGTTCTGTGAAAGTGTATCGAGTTGGATGATGAAACACCACCAAGTCATTTATGTTTTTTTTCCTCTTGACTTTGCATCTCAGTTTGAGACAAGTCTGCTCAGCTCCATATGTATGTGTTCAGTCCGTTCCATATGACACATTCTCTCAGGTAATGGAAACACAAAATAAAAGTACACACACTTCTAAACTTGACCAAGAGTGGCAGGTGGCACAACCCAACTGAGCGCCCAGCACACCCAAACCCAGCCGGGGGAACAAGATAGATACCTAAGCAGAGTATTTCAATTCATAGTGTAAGTTCCCGGAAGCAGTGCTGCAGGAAGAGAAAACGGCAGTTACCAAATGGTCTTGTGTCTGTTTTGGAAATGGCTTCCACGTTAGGTGAAGATTGAGTTGAATCTTGAGAAGACTGGATATATGAGAAGGGATTGGACAGATCAAGGCTGTGGGTGTGTGTTTTGGAAATGGGGGTGGAGTTTGGGATGAAGATGAAGACCCTGTCTCACAAAAGGAAGACAAAGTATTGCAGTTAGGAAGTGTTAAGGCACATGGGCTGGGTTATTGTTTAAAAGTTTCCAAATACTCCTGGAAGGTGGGGAATGATAAAAGTATTATCTTCTTTGCTGACCTCTGAGGATTAAAGGGTCATTCACCCCGAATGGGGTTATGAATGGAAAATCAATTTAAAGTCACAAAATTGTAATATTACTATAATATTCAACTTTAGCATTGATATTTTAGATTCAGAGAATGCAACAGATAAAGTTTATGAGTAAATATTAGAATATTTAAAAATAGATTATATCAAAGAGAAGTAATATATTTATAGATTTATAACATTACATGGTGTGCATTTTGGCTGTTACCGTTTATATAAATGATAGGAGCAATAATGATTAGCTTGTTTTCATTTCTACTTAAAAAAAACAAGCTATGTAGAATTCTTTTGTACACATTTATTTTCTTTATATTTTTGATTAACGAAGGTACTCAGGATGTGATATTAAAACCACCTTTGGGAACATATCCGTAAATCATGCTGGGGACAGAATAAAGACTCATGCATCAAGTTGACAGCATCGGTGGCATTATCCATGCAGAATTCCTGCATTCAGATACAAAGGGTGCTAGAAGAGACTTTACTCAGAAAAGCTTCCCTCGTACATGATTCTAATATGCTTTTGGGTTGCTAAAATGGAATATTTTAGTACATTGCTAAACCTCATATTTTGATAGTAGGAATGCCACAAGTATGCATAGAGGACCTGGAATATTATAATCCAGTGATATATTACTTCTAATAATTGTAGAATTATTTAAAATGAAATCATAGCATGTATTATTGCATTTATCTGGGTAATTCTGGGAGGGGATTTCAACGCATCCATTGACAAAGGGCTGGAATGATGAATGATAATAATTTGCTCATTTTTGAATTTTGTATTACTCAGTGATTTTTCTAAGTTACAAAGCTGATTCTGGCACAAGGTAGAATATTTGCAAAGCAAGATAAGCAAAATGAAGGAATTAAATCCACCTTCAATGTCATCAGGCAGAAAACAATAATTCCTAACTTTCTAGTGCCTACCCACGCAGTCTTTTAAAACTCTTTTGAAAATACATTATCAAAAGATTAAAAATTAAGAATTCAAAGCTAGGAGTGTATCTTTGAGATTTACCCGTTAAAGTAGTTTTTTTTTTTTTTTTTTTTTTT
>NW_012108142.1:958941-961748 GCF_000951045.1 Mandrillus leucophaeus | reverse complement strand
GGACCAAATATTGTGATGTACAACAATTACTACCATTACACATAATTAGATTTAATACCTTTAAAGTTGTATTTTTACAGAATAATTATAAATTGAGATCTGATCTTAGAGTTGGCCCAATAGAAGTATAATTTGCCAATATGATTAAGACAAAGTTAGAAATTCAATGGCTTTCCTCTTTTTAGGCCCATAACAAAAGTGTAATTTAGTTATGAGTAACATTTTCTTTTGTAGCTGAGAGTAATAGTGAATCATTGGGAAGATATTCTAAGTACTATCATTCATTCTATTTATTTACTCTTAGATTTAGTTGACAGAAGAGTCAAACTCTGTAAAATATTTTAAGAGATTTATTCTGAGCCAAATATGAGTAACCATGGCCCATGACACAGCCCTCAGGAGGTCCTGAGAACATGCACCCAAGATGGCTGGGGTACAGCTTGGTTTTATATATTTTAGCAAGGCATGAGACATCAATCAAATACATTTAAGAAATACATTAGTTTGGTTCAGAAAGGCGAGACAACTCAAAGAGGCGGCTTCTAGGCTGTAGGTAAATTTAAACATTTTCTGGTTGACAGTTGAGTTTGTCTAAAGATCTGGGATCCATAGAAAGGAATGTTCAGGATAAAGATAAAGGATTGTGGAGACCAAGTTTTATTGTGCAGAGGGAGCTCTCAGCGGACCTCAGAGAGAGCAGGTTGTAAATTGTTTCTTATCAGACCTAAAAGGGTGCCTGGCTCTTAATTGATAATCTCCTGGATCTGGAAAGAAAGGAAGGAAAACAAAGGGGGAAAGGGATTCTCTATAGAATGTGGATTTTTCCCCCAAGAGACTTTGCAGGGCAATTTCAAGATATGGCAAGGAAATATATTATGGGGTTAAATATTTTTTTCCTTGTCTCATAATGTCATGCCAGAGTCTGATTGAAAAATAAGTCACAATATATAGGGTCAAATAAAACCCATCTGATGAGAATTTGTGGTTTATAGGGCATGACTCCCTAGACCCCTTAGGTAGGAATATGGGCAAGATAAAAAATCAGAGCTAAGTCCTCAATTTATATGTAGATAAAAATATAAATAATGGTTTTCCAAAATTATAAGAAATTAAAGGATGGAGAAATAAGTTGTTTGCTGTTTATTACAATGTTCACTCTTTAGCAAAATATTTTAACCTCCCTAAGATTTGATCTGAAAACTAAGATGGATGAATTACTACAAGTTTCAATAAGTTACCACATAAATGTTTTTAGAATAGATCTTGACACAGAGTAGGCATTCAATTAGCATTAATAATTTTAAATGATATTATATTTATGAGATGCATATGTTATATACATTCATGTAATTTACACATCACACACACACACATACACGTTTCCCAGATGAAAAAAGAAGAGATCATTAGAAAAACATACTAACTTAAAATAAATGAATCCAAGAAAAATACACAGATTTTGACTGAATTAATATGAACAAATAATGTTTATAAATGATAATTTTACACTGAATATGGAGAAATCACCTTTATGAAATATCCTTATTTGACTATTTTTTAAAAAAATATTTTTCTTCAGAACCTTCCCTCATCTTCGTAATATTTTAAATTTAAACAAATATTTAAAATGGGCTGGGTACTACTGAATGTCCATTTGGTAGGCTGAGGTTCAGATATGCTAAGTAGTGTATCCAAAAAAAAAACAGCGTCTAAAGATTTTTATTGCTGCTAACTGAATCTCAACTCCTTCCCTGGAGATAAAGGCACGTCACTGCAGGGCAGATACAAAGTGGTCACTTTTAAGGGGCTGTATTTGTCCATTCAAGGTAATCCTTTTAAGCATCAAATGTCATGTAGGTGAAAAATGGGTCGGGTACTTTAGAAAATGGTGGAGTAAAGCAACTGCCAAATTCAGATAAGAGATACCGGCTATTATGATTTAACAAGTGGCAGGATTCTTATACTGAATCTCAGAGCAGACAACAACTTCTGCTCCAGCTTGTCTGTCTTTAACCCGTCAGCCTGGAGTTACTTTCAGTTTCTATAAGGACCCTTTATACCCTGTGATTGCATTATTGTTCCACAATATTCTGAAAAGCGCCTATTTTCCTATCTTTCCAATGAGATCCACAGGAAATTTGAAGACAGGAGTTTTCTTTGTTACCAAAAACACCAGGAGTTCACTCTAGATTCTGCAGCTTGCTGCACAGAAAGCCAATCAGTGAGACAGCAGGTATTGCTAAGGACGAAGGCTTTATTGGGTGTTGCAGCTGAGGAGATGGGAGATCAGTCTCAAATCCATCTCCACCACTGACTGAAATTAGGGGTTTATATAGCAGGGAAGAAATGTAACCGTGTGTGGGAAAACAGGAATTAGGGAGCAGTAAGGAAGAGGAGTTGGTCAACAGGAAGCAGGTGGTCAGTTAAGCGATTCTGACCATGATGGTGAGGAATCTGGCATCTCATTGTCCAGATGCAGTGATTTTGTGGGTTTCAGCTCCTTGATATTATCTGGGTGGGATGCTGGTTTTCTGAGAAAGGAATTTAGATAAGACAACTGTAAGTTTCTCACGTTTTAAGGCTAGGAGTGTCAATTTGTATATTTCAAAGGAACCATAAACATCAGTTCTATGAGAAAACCGGGCTAGTTTCATCATCAGGGGCCATATGATATTTCACCACCTTAAACTACCAAACAATGTTATGTCAGAAATGTTATTCACATTTTGAATTCAACAGCAAGTTTTAGCAACAAATTCTGATATCCTATAAATAAGGAATATGATTTTAATTGAGATTGACAAGGT
>NW_012108142.1:952608-958891 GCF_000951045.1 Mandrillus leucophaeus | reverse complement strand
CTAAGTCCTCAATTTATATGTAGATAAAAATATAAATAATGGTTTTCCAAAATTATAAGAAATTAAAGGATGGAGAAATAAGTTGTTTGCTGTTTATTACAATGTTCACTCTTTAGCAAAATATTTTAACCTCCCTAAGATTTGATCTGAAAACTAAGATGGATGAATTACTACAAGTTTCAATAAGTTACCACATAAATGTTTTTAGAATAGATCTTGACACAGAGTAGGCATTCAATTAGCATTAATAATTTTAAATGATATTATATTTATGAGATGCATATGTTATATACATTCATGTAATTTACACATCACACACACACACATACACGTTTCCCAGATGAAAAAAGAAGAGATCATTAGAAAAACATACTAACTTAAAATAAATGAATCCAAGAAAAATACACAGATTTTGACTGAATTAATATGAACAAATAATGTTTATAAATGATAATTTTACACTGAATATGGAGAAATCACCTTTATGAAATATCCTTATTTGACTATTTTTTAAAAAAATATTTTTCTTCAGAACCTTCCCTCATCTTCGTAATATTTTAAATTTAAACAAATATTTAAAATGGGCTGGGTACTACTGAATGTCCATTTGGTAGGCTGAGGTTCAGATATGCTAAGTAGTGTATCCAAAAAAAAAACAGCGTCTAAAGATTTTTATTGCTGCTAACTGAATCTCAACTCCTTCCCTGGAGATAAAGGCACGTCACTGCAGGGCAGATACAAAGTGGTCACTTTTAAGGGGCTGTATTTGTCCATTCAAGGTAATCCTTTTAAGCATCAAATGTCATGTAGGTGAAAAATGGGTCGGGTACTTTAGAAAATGGTGGAGTAAAGCAACTGCCAAATTCAGATAAGAGATACCGGCTATTATGATTTAACAAGTGGCAGGATTCTTATACTGAATCTCAGAGCAGACAACAACTTCTGCTCCAGCTTGTCTGTCTTTAACCCGTCAGCCTGGAGTTACTTTCAGTTTCTATAAGGACCCTTTATACCCTGTGATTGCATTATTGTTCCACAATATTCTGAAAAGCGCCTATTTTCCTATCTTTCCAATGAGATCCACAGGAAATTTGAAGACAGGAGTTTTCTTTGTTACCAAAAACACCAGGAGTTCACTCTAGATTCTGCAGCTTGCTGCACAGAAAGCCAATCAGTGAGACAGCAGGTATTGCTAAGGACGAAGGCTTTATTGGGTGTTGCAGCTGAGGAGATGGGAGATCAGTCTCAAATCCATCTCCACCACTGACTGAAATTAGGGGTTTATATAGCAGGGAAGAAATGTAACCGTGTGTGGGAAAACAGGAATTAGGGAGCAGTAAGGAAGAGGAGTTGGTCAACAGGAAGCAGGTGGTCAGTTAAGCGATTCTGACCATGATGGTGAGGAATCTGGCATCTCATTGTCCAGATGCAGTGATTTTGTGGGTTTCAGCTCCTTGATATTATCTGGGTGGGATGCTGGTTTTCTGAGAAAGGAATTTAGATAAGACAACTGTAAGTTTCTCACGTTTTAAGGCTAGGAGTGTCAATTTGTATATTTCAAAGGAACCATAAACATCAGTTCTATGAGAAAACCGGGCTAGTTTCATCATCAGGGGCCATATGATATTTCACCACCTTAAACTACCAAACAATGTTATGTCAGAAATGTTATTCACATTTTGAATTCAACAGCAAGTTTTAGCAACAAATTCTGATATCCTATAAATAAGGAATATGATTTTAATTGAGATTGACAAGGTATATTTTATGAAAGAGTATAGGATGAGGTTAGCATTTGCTCATTTTTGGCACCACTGAGAAGAAAAATTCATATATAATATTTTCCACCACACAACATTATACATAGATAACCAACATTTTTCACATGAAGATTCTCCTCAAGGAGGGGAATGACTGCCCAAGACATCAAACTCTACTTCTAAAACACCAGCTTATTATAGTCATACAATCAAGTGGTGTTCTAAGAGCAACTTAAAAGTTACAATACATCGGTGAGAGAAGCTAGCATCTGAGTTATATGTTACCTTCTCAGAAAAGATAAATATACCTGAATATAGCCATTACATGAAGCACTTAGTTCCTTTTCTCCAAAATAATATATTTCTCTGTTTGCAAATGTAATGCAAGTTTACTGCAGAGTATCTGGAAAACAAAGAAAATATCTAACTAAGGAAATATGTTTTTAAAAATGGACTCTAATACTATTTCTTAGGAATAACACCCTTTGAAATATTTTTTCAGAGTTTTTAAAATTACCAACACATATTCAATTAATGTTATAGAGATCATCCAATATATTGAATTTTGTGTGTGCCCTCTACTTGTCAGAATATTAACTGCAATCTACTGGTATTTCTGTGTCTTGAAAGAAACTATATTTGTATGTCACAATCAACACTGCCTATGTGGGAAAGGGAAGTTTCCCTTATTTGTACTTTGACAAATGTGGCTATTTCCTAGGCTGTGCTGGTCACAGAGACTGTGCCAAGAACCTGCATCATTACTTGCTCAGTGCTAGGTAGAGAGGGTAGTATGGAAGGTGGGGCATACGTAAAACATGGTTTCCTCTGCAGCATCTTTTAAACCAAGAGCAGATTTAGAAACAGTTTTTAATAGACTTTCCCTCCTCAAAATAGAAAAGGAAAAATACCAAGGAAGGTATTTATTAAGAGCCAGGTTCCAGAAGATATTGAGTTATGAAGTTATTTTTATGGTAAACATTCGTTATACTTGCAAATATTTCCACTTACCCCTTTCAGAACTTAGGTAGGATTGCATTTGCTAGTCTTTTCATGGTTGAGTGGTACTGTGTGATTAGTAATGGCGAATTGGATATGAAAGAATTTGTTATGTGTCATTGCCAAGGCATGACACGCACTGTTGGTGAGAGGCCTTGGACATCCTTTCATTTTCCTCGGGTTCCACGATTGCCAAAGTTCAAGACTAGGCTGAACAGAGACCCCTGCCTACCCATGGTGGGCAGGTAACCTGAGAGATAAATATACTTTGTTTTCAGCCACTGAGATTTGGGGGCTGATTTTTACTGCAGTATAGTTTTAGCCTGTTTCTATTCTTAATAATCACTGAGTATTTGTGGACTGTGTGTACAACATATTGGAATCGGTGTTGA
The DNA here is from genome assembly GCF_000951045.1 of Mandrillus leucophaeus. Taxonomy (NCBI): domain Eukaryota; kingdom Metazoa; phylum Chordata; class Mammalia; order Primates; family Cercopithecidae; genus Mandrillus; species Mandrillus leucophaeus. Next base: position 955,740 of record NW_012108142.1, on the reverse strand, counting down.
ATAAATGAGTACTCCTTCCTATTTGATCATGGAAAAGACATTAGAATGGTATTTCAAGGGCTAAAGCAATGGCACAGGCAAAGGTGAGCTGAGAGCAGTGGTGGGGTGGACTAAATTCATGGTGGCTGGGAACAGTCTTTGCTTACACCTATTTTGCTGGAATAATTTTTAATAGCAACTTATTTTTTCTCAAAGTCCCTGGTTTGGATGATAAATTATGTCTTAGTTTTACATAAACCACATGCTGACTTCTTTATACTTACTTTTTCCTACTGAACAGATTTTATGATCTATTTATCATTGTTTACCTGATTGCTGTGTTTTGGTATATTTTCATATTACTGTTTAACTTCTCATATTTTATGCTATATTTCTCAGTATAGCCCTTGATGTTTTCATTAATGGGGTTTCTTTTCCCCTGGATTATAAAATACCAGTATTTATTTAGCTCCCTACTTTACACTATATTGTAATAAACACAGTGAAATTTATTGTTTCATGAAATTGTTATTACTGTTTAGCCAGTAATCACTGTCACAACAAAGCAAATACCAATGCAGAACTGTCTTCAATCCAAAAAAGAAAATGACATCTGATGCCCCAATATTACTTGTTTTACCTTTTCCGAAGTGTTGTTTAGGGCTCCAGGTATGACCATATATATATTGAACACCTCATTATTGTCTTCTCTCTCTCTCTCTTGCTGTCTGTCTGTCTCTCTCTCTCAAGCAAGTAGTGGCATCAATCTATTTGAAAAATTTAGAGACCATTAGCAAATGTTTCCTGGAATCGTATGTCTGGAAAATTGGTGGCAATTGGAGAGAATACTTCAAAAACAGTTCAATTTTCTAGTTCCTTTGGACAAAATTACACATATATCATCATGGGCAAGTCTTAAGAAAGGTGTTAAGATGTCATTAATTTATTCTGATTGACTTTCCTGGCTCAAATTTCCTCAGTTTAATTCTTTCATATGTACTTTCCTCTTTAACCCTTTGCCTTTATTTCTAAATGTGTGCAGTGAGATAGATATATATATCTATCTCACTATATATATCCTATATATATGAATAAATATTTCATAATCTGTATTATACTCGTTTTTTAAAAAATCAAATTTTTAAAATCATCTCAATGAGAAGAAACTTTTGGTTTCTTGAAAACAATGATCAAAATCCTGTTTTCTAAACAGCATATTTCCAGCATAGATTAAATTACCAGTATATCTGCATACTAAGAAAGCAGACATTCCATTTAGAAATACTACACATATTCACCAAAGTCTGTAAAATCCGAGTCTCATGCTGTGCTGTGATTCCCAAACCTTGGTATGCACTAGAATTACTTGGGAGGTTTTAAAGAAGAGTACTGCCTGAATTTAAGCCTAGAATCAGATTTAATTGGTTGTAGCTGAGTATTGATATAATTTTGAGTTCCTCTGGTGATTTTAAAGAGCAGTCAGTATGAAGAACTACTGTCTCAGTGGATGCCAAACTTTGCTGTGCACATTTTGGGTTGAACTGTGTCCCCAGAAAGATATGATGAACCTGTAATCCATGAGACCTGCAAACGTGACGTTATTTGGAAACAGGGCCTTTGCAGATGTAATCTAGTTAAGATCAAGTCATACTGGAATAGGGTGGGCCCTAAACCAACGACTGATGTTCTTATGAGAGGAGGGGGGTTTGGACACAGACACACACACACAGAAAATACTATGTGAAGACCCAAGGGTACAAAAGACACAAAAGAGAGAAGGCTTTGTGAAGACGGAGGTGGAGATTGTAGTGATGCATCCACAAGTTGTAGAACACCAAGAAGTGCCGGCCACCACCGGAAACTGGAAGAGGAGAGGTAGAACTTTTTCTTACAGCCTTCAGGAGCACAACCTCCACCCCTTGATTTCGGAGATGCAGCCTCCAGTACTATGAGGGAATATAGTTCTGCTATTGTAAGCCACCATGTTTGTGTTACTTAGTCATGGCAGTCCTAGGAAATTAATACAGTGCGTTATGATTCTTTGTTGAATGTACTAAAGCCAAAGAAGTTCAGTCCTTGTGACACACAAACTTAACGGAGTTTCTGGGAGTAGGTCATGGGCGGGCTGCTGAAATTTAATGCAGCTTTCTAGTCCCTTGTGGTCCTCAGCCTTGCATCCTTAGAAAAAGTCTCAAGTCCCTTACCTGATCTCCTGACTCCTACTTGCATTTGAAGAAGATCACCAGGTGACTCCCAGGAGTCTGTCCTGCCTTCTGGACATCAGGAGGCACTCCAGGGGTGATCTTGTTTGCTGTAGCCAAGAAAATAATTTGTAAGATGTGTAAGAGCTTCAATCTCCCAGAAACGGAGTTAGTTGTTAAAAACACAAGTTTTTCCTAAACATAAAAGAGGAGCATTCAGGGTTTCATTGAAAATCTAGTTGAAAATTGAGTTCAACACAAAATAATAATTCACTTGCTCTTTAAAATGAAAAAAAAATCAGGCTCATAAATGGTTAATGTCTCCATCCTTTCATTTTGAGTGCCAGGCTTTGGTTCTTTTCTTCTTTCTTTTCCATTTTTAGCTTACAGTCAATGGCTTTTCATAATGATTGGAAGGAAACATAACAAAAATCAATTTCATGACTTATTTTTCCTAACAATAGTGGACAATGTGCTTTAGAAAAAAAAAGTATTTGAAATAGGGTTTTACTGTTGTTGAGCCTTCATTTTTTTGTTAACTGTTTTCTCTCTTTTCTTCCTTGTCCTTTTCACTGTGTAAATGACCTACTTTGAAGTTTCAAATAAAAAGAAGTTAAATAGGCTTTTATTTGGCTCTTGATTCTGTCTTTTTCTAGCAAATTTGGAAAAGGTCCTGACTTTGAGTATAACATGGCTGAGTGTAGAGAAGAAAAGAAAGAGCTTACCCTGACTTCTCTCTCTTTCCTGGTATGCTCAGGAGAGCTTTTCTAGCTTGGAGACGAAGCAACTAACCTGCCAATATTTGCACTCTATGAATAGAAACATTTGGATTAAAAAAATACAAAATAGAGGACGTTTATCTACTTTTAAAGACATAAGATACAAAAATTTAATTATATGGTGTGTAGGGTGTGTGGGGTGTGTGGGAGGGTGGGAGTGGAGGTGCGGGGGG
>NW_012108142.1:913143-951723 GCF_000951045.1 Mandrillus leucophaeus | reverse complement strand
GTGTGTGTGTGTGTGTGTGTGTGTGTATGGTTAGGGAGCTGGCATTCATTCTCTCTTAGAAGTTTTGATACCCGCGCAGGGCCATTCTCAATAGTATATGATGGCAATTATTGCTTTCTAATTAAAAGAAAATTATATGCAATTCCTGAAATAAATTTTTGATGTAATTGTTAAAATTTGTAGGACATTGTACTCTTCTCCAGAGAAAATCGCAATCGTGGTTCCTTCCAAAGAAAATTCCCTCTGCCACCACACAGTTTGGTGAACGCCTCTCTAGTGTTCATCCCTGTGAGTGCGGGTGGATGCACCTTGTTGGCCTTGGGTCCCCAGGAAATGAATACTTGCACTGACATTTCAATGTCATGTATGAGGGACCTGTTTTCTCTCTTGAAAGGGAAGAGTAAATGAAAAGTAGTAAAGCGGGGGTGAATATCATACTTCAGAAATGGAAAATTTGTTAGCAGTAATTTTATATGAACACATAGTGGCATTAAAATAAACTAAAATACTCAAGTGGCTCTTCTAAGAGGAATTTAAGATGGAAACGTAAGCTTCAATGCTCCTGTGAGTTAACGTGTAAAAGGTGCAGAAGGCATGCTGGAGTTGGGTTAATCCAACAGAACAGAGGTTTCTGGTAAAGGATTCTGGGAATCAGTTCCCCAAGGGAGCTGCCAGCAGGGGCAGGAGCTGCTCTCGAGACTGCAGTGTTTCCTTCACCCGGACGCAGCTGAGACACCACCCACTGCAGGATGGTGCAGTCTGGGCTTCAGAGTATGAAGCCCCACAGACAAATCGTTTGCCTGTGTATTTTGAAAGTGACAAATACAGACTGTGGTTTACGTAGTGGTGTATCTTCACCCATGACATTCGGAAGCTGTTACCTGTAAAACTAGACATGAACAGATGTGACCAGCTACTGAGAGTGTGGATACGTTTAGCCCCAGGCTCTGCCTTTTTCACAGCCTGACCTATGAATCCACTAAACACACCTTTCTCCAAGGCCGAGGTCAACACTCCAGCTCAGATACCTGTGATGAAGTCACACTTAGAGTCTGCGGGGCTCCTATGTCGCTCCTAAGCCCTGTTAGCACGTCACGCCCTCTGTCCTGGTAATAATACCTCACCTGCTGTCCTCCTCTGAGAAGTGCAGAACAGCCCCTGACACCCAGGAGGATGCACCTGGCAGACACAGCTGGCCCGTGGTGTTCCACTGAACATAAACAGTTTTTCCAAACCTCAACCCTCAGACCAGGTGTCTGCGCTCATGATGGAACAGGACCCCTCTGTAACACATGAACACAGACAAAACGTGATCATTATTCAAGCCACCCAAACACCGGCTACCCAAGCCACCCTTGCTCACTAATCTGAGTGATGCTGCTTCTTGACCAAGTACAGCCTTAGCCTGGCTCTTGTCCTCACTCGTTAGAGGTAAGATTTACCGTGAGGCACAATCTTAGAACTCATCCATGTCCCAACAGCGTCCAACTCACAGAAGATCCCGCTTCCTCGAACACCCTCTAAAATTACCTAACACAAGTCCATATCCTGTAAGTCCTTCTTGCTGAGATGCCCCACAATGCCTCACTGCCTGCAGTCTCCCTCATTGCAGCCTTGGTAACCCTAACTTGTTTAGCCTCGGGCGTCCCTGCAGGTCCTGGTGAAGAGCACTGGCACTCTTTCCCGCCTTCACAATGCCTGCTTCCCTCATCCTTTGCCTAATAAGTCTTTCTTGAATCCCAGCTGGTTATTCTAGCTCTTGCCAGCTGCTCTCCTCCCTAGCCAGGTGATTATTATGTTGCCATCTTTTAACAAATATTTTGGAAATTGTATACTGGAGGATTGGCCTCAATTGACCTACACTGGAATTCCTCAGTTCCCCTGATGGGGCACTTTGGTGCTGGATAATTTCAGACATCCTGAAAGCGCTGTGCGGTGAAACTTCTTTGCATGCTTTGTGGCAATCCCTGGAGCTGGGTCTGTTCTTTTAGCCCCCACCAGTCCAGTGTTGTTGAGCGAATGACGGGTCTTGTACCATTTCCTGCTTGATATGTGACATTCTTAGAAATATTCAGGCATACGTTTGTTGGATCTCTGCATTGGAAATGAGTGTGAACCAGTCGTCAGCAGCACTCTTCTAAATAGAAGTTTCTCTGATGATATGATTCACTGAAGCTGAGGAGAGGAATACTTTTTTGCCTCTTTATCATCAGTTTTGGATAACTTTTGCTGAAGGGTTAAGATACAGTGAATTCTGGCTCATACATATCAAAAGCAAATTTATTCCTTTCCTGACTGTAAATTCTTAAATATATTCAGTCTACATATTGCATGGGTATTTTGACTGTCTGAACTCTAAAGTGAAAATGCCAAAATCTTGACTTCTGTGGGGAAGTTTTTTCTTCCTGTACATGGCGTCTCTCTTCTTAAATTAGCTCTAATTGTTTTATAGATACATATGGATTTCTTTCAGGGACCAGTCACAGAAGCCTGGAATATCCAGATTGGAAATTCACAGTTTATATTGGCTTTATTAGTTTTGCTTCAGTTTTCTTAGTAGTAGTAGGCTTATTTAATTCATTCCACAAAATTGAATGGATTAATGGAATCAGGTCAAATCTCCGCAACCCACATGGCTGGAAGAGTCTGACTCTGATATGTTTTATAAAGAGCCTGACTTACAGCTTGCTCTTGAGTTAAAAAAAAAAAAAGTTCCTTCAAAATTAGTTTTGCATATTATATAAGGTTACATCCCTAAGTGATTAACTAGCTCAGTGAAGGTAGTTCCGTTCTTTTAGTGGAAGGCTAATCGGGTCTCTAATACCCCAGGCAGCCGCTCCCCTGCAGATGCTCAAGTCCCTCTTGGCTCTCTAATCAGTAGACACTCAGCCCCTTCTCCACCTGCCGGGAGTGTTTTGACAGAAAGCAAGGACTTGGCCCTAAGCAGCCTCTGATCCCTCCAATAAATAACACTGCTGATCTTCCCTCCTCTTCTGTCTGCCGCACTTCAACGCCAGTCCTTCTGTGTAAACCTTTACCTTTTTTTATTGTGTGGATTTTAACGTTCATTGTGGTGGCGACTTTGAGTGGTTTTACAGATAAAAAGGAGTGCACATGTCAGAGTTCAATGCAAATTCAGAAATTAAGTGTTTTTTTTTTTTTTTTTTACCTTGAGCAGGCTAAGGCTTCCCTGTTAATTAAAGAGCTGCACTCCAGCTCTCTAGTCATAAAGGGACAGCAGCCAACCGCTGTGGGCTGAATTTGGGGCTGCCTTTGAGTCAACCTGAGCTGATGTGTTTTCTGGAATGACTTTTTTGCTTTTAAAGTCGATCTGCAGGAATCGGCCTCATCAGCTGTGTGTGTTGAGAGGTGGGGACGGGGGAGGGATGTGTCAGACTCTGAGCGTGGACCAGAACTGCGCCTAGAGACTTTCAGTGAAAGCAGAGGAGAGATTTCCAAAGGTTGTATTTTCCTTCTGGTTGGAGCCTCTCATCCACATTGTGGTAAGTGGGTCAGCTCTGGTTCACTTTTCCTTTTAGAAGAACAGGAGAAATCCATGCAGAATTAACTCTGAATTTTCCACGAGTGAATTTAAGTTCCCTTGTTTTAACTTTAAAATGTGCATATGTCAGTATCAAAACCTTTTTCTTTGCTCTGGTTTTTGTTTTTGCTTTCTGATAGCTAGATTCAGCTCAGTCTAATTCAATCATTCTCTTTAAAATTTTAACTCTAATTAAAGCTAAAAAAAGTCCCAATTCTGAAAGTCTTCGTGAGTGAAGAGGAAATATTGAAAAGTTTTGAAAAACAGACAGAAAAGTGATTTTCTCAGGTAGAAATGTTTTAGCAAAATCTTGTGTACAATTTAAGATTGAAGGTTATAATAGAAAATAGTATTTTTTCTTATTCAAGAGCACATACACATACATTTTAAATGCGTGTATGGTATGTGTCATACAATTAAAACTGACACCATTTTTTACAATATGTGATGTGTTTTGTGTATATCATATTTTCACAAAGCATAACGTACTTTTGGTAGAAACAGTGTTTGTGTGAATTTTTCAGCGTTGACAATATTTTTTTACAAAGCAATTGCTACCATTTGATAGAAGAAATAAAACCTAGTGTTCGATCAGCAGGGTGACTAAGATTACAATAATCTGTATGTTTCAGAAAAGGAGAGAATAATTCAAATATTTCTAGCATAGAGAAAAGACAAATACTTAAATTGATGGATCCCAAGTACAGTGATTTGATTTGTAAAAATTAAATGAATGTATTAAATTATCACATGTACCCTGAAACTATATATACCTGTTATGCATCAATAAAAATTTTGTCAGTTAAAAAATAATAGCCATCATTTATGAATGCTTCCTTTATTCAGATATTAATTCTTTATATGCATTATTTCACTACATGCTTACAACAAACTCATGTGTTAGACATTTTTGTTACTCTCTTAAGATATATATTTATAGCAAAGTGATAACTACACGTGGTTAAAATAAACCAAATGATACTGAAGGTTCATAAGGAAAACCTACAATCTCTTTGCCCCATAACTATTCTTACCTAGTTTTGCACCCCAGAGCAAAACATTTAACTATTTATGTCTTTAGATTTGGAAGGATTTACCTCCAGATTCCTAAATAATATGGCAAGTCTGCAATTTTTTTTTTTTGATACTGTCTTATTGATATCCTGCTATTATGGATAGGGATTCAGCTCATCCTACACCACTCTCCATCTCCTATCACCCCATTGTGTTTAATATATACACGTAACTTAGTTTTTCTCCTGTCGGTCACGTTGGTAACTTCAAAACCCTTAAGCCTGTATTTATTGTTCTATCAGCTATAGACAGTATTTCTCAACTCATTTTATAAAATGCAATTGGTAGTTCTTCTGCCCTCTCCTGCCCTGCCATTCCCCTCTACTTTCCAATTTTGATCAGCCATGGCTTGCTTTTGGTCAGTTTGAAACATACAAAGTTGCTGATGTGTGATTACTGGTGGTTTCATGCAGTCATGGTCAAGGTAAAAACATTAGGTTGTGTTTCATAACCATTGTAAGGCCTTCTATATCTGTGGGATGGTTTCAAGATGGAAAACCAATTCATATTATTTATAATATTGTAACTCTATGTTTGTGTTTATAAACAGGGATACATAATAGAAAAGATAACTTTTCCTTCTTTACCAGCTCTTATTGCAAGTGAGAAGTTGCCTTAGAATAATTATCCTATTGAATAGTCCACCATTCCCTATCCCTGACTGCTCCACTGCTGAAAATACCATTAGTACCCAAAAGGTGAATCACCAGCACCTTGGAGATAGCTGCTTTAGTGAGACATATGGGAAAGGGGTCAGAGATCGGCATCAGCATTACTTTCATTTGTTTATTCTGCAAATATTTATTCAGCACCTGCCATGAGCCAGCGATTGTGCAACAGGGCACAGAATGAATCACACAGCAAATCTGATTCCTGCCTTCAAGTTGCTGACACTCTAGTGGTAGTAATTTGCATATGGCTTTCCACAAATAAACATTGGAGTGATGGGGAGAGAGAGAGACAGACAGACAGACAGACAGACAGACAATACTAAACTTCTCACCTCTAGTACAGAAATAGTAAAATTCTTATTTGTATTAAGTGATCTGAAAGATTTTATTTTATTTTATTTTTTATTATACTTTAAGTTCTAGGGTACATGTGCACAACGTGCAGGTTTGTTACATATGTATACTTGTGCCATGTTGGTGTGCTGCACCCATCAACTCGTCAGCACCCATCAACTCATCATTTACATCAGGTATAACTCCCAATGCCATCCCTCCCCTCTCCCCGCTCCCCATAACAGGCCCCAGTGTGTGATGGTCCCTTTCCAGAGTCCAAGTGATCTCATTGTTCAATTCCCACCTATGAGTGAGAACATGCGCTGTTTGGTTTTCTGTTCTTGCGATAGTTTGCTGAGAATGATGGTTTTCAGCTGCATCCATGTCCCTACAAAGGACATGAACTCATCCTTTTTTATGGCTGCATAGTATTCCATAGTGTATATGTGCCACATTTTCTTAATCAAGTCTGTCACTGATGGACATTTGGTTGATTCCAAGTCTTTGCTATTGTGAATAGTGCTGCAATAAACATACATGTGCATGTTTATTTCCATATTTTTAAGAATTAAACCTCAAATTCAAAAAACAAACCAAAAGTGAATTGTCTTTCCATGGTAGGACAATATTTTAAAAGGTTGTTATTCAAGTGATAGGTTGAGACTTTTTGTTTTGTTTGTTTTTTTGCTGCTACTGACAATTATGAGTTGAAAGTGTCCACTTTCTGTTACTGGACTTGCTACTTCATAGAAAACCATGGTTTCAATGATGAAATAGGCAGCAATGAATAAGTGTGTGTTGAATTCTTATGTGATTTGCAAAGATAGGTATGATCTCCTCTTGCACCATTTTTATTCATTGGAACATAAAACTGCTTTGATTGGGATCGAGTGCGAGAAATCCATGTGTATGAACAACTGGAATGCTGAACAAAATTACCTGGGTTTATTTCTGCTTCTGTAGGTATTCTTTTCTTAAATACCTTGGAAAAACAAGGGTTGTGTTCACTCTCGGCTGTTGCTTTGTAATTCAAGTACCAGTCATAGGTCACAGTCTGCTTATAGCTAAGAAGGATATGTACCACACAGAAGTGTGTCTGGATCATAGCACTCCGTCCGTGTGTTTGGAATTTGGAATCAGTGACGAAGTAGAGCTATCCCAAATGCATAAAAAAAATCAAATGCCCACTGGGAGGTTTCTGTGAATTCCTAGGGAGCTAAAAATTTTTAAGTTTCCTTTTGGCTCTAAATTACTCCTCCACCAATTACTATAATTTTCTGTTTGTCTCACAAAACTCACATGCTTTCCCAGTTTTGGGTTGAGAGAGTTTGGACATGAAATGAGGTCCTTTCTTTGTACCCTTGTACAGGCATGGAAAGAAAAGTAAACAACAGAAAATCCATTCACAAAGGCCACTTGTGAGCATAGCAGACTTTATGCAAAGTTTAGGAAAATTTTCTTCAATTCCATGTCCAGTAATTTGGCCCTCCATTTGCACAGTCATCCATTGTATTTTCAGACACACCCCCAGGTCTTATTTGTACAAACACAATTATTCAGCTGAAAAAAGTCAGCAGTACTTCTCTAATTACTCCTATTTACCCTAATCCTTGACTTTTTAAGATTACATTTTCTTGGACTCTGATTCTGATGCAAAACTTTTGCCAACATTGCCCCGAGAGAGTGTAAGGGTAGGGGAAATTTGATCAACAAAGATTGTTCAAGAGTTTCTGATTATGTCAGACAAAACTGCGTTTGCACTTTGGCTCTGATATTTACTGATCACTGGCATTGATTAATTTGCTGAACTTCTCTCTAAGCTGCAGCCTTCTTGTATGAAATGTGGGTAATTATAACATTTTACCTACCACATAGAGCTGTGAGCATTGAAATAACACAGTGCATCAAAGGTGCTTAGCATAGTGTCCAGTACCTGGTAAGAAGCCAGTAACTTTCCTTTGTTAACATTGTATTTATTAATGCTGCTACTGTTGACCCTTATACATTCAGAAGACTTTGGGTTCCATCAATCATCTTTAGAAATTTTTACTACTATAGAATTTACTACATATAAAAATAGTTCCCTAGGAGAGAAACAAAACTAAAAAACAAAAGGTAAATGGTGGGGAAACCATACCCTAGAGCTAGTGTCATGACTGAACTATTTCACTTTCTCTTAGAAATTCTAGGACTTTGAAGTGAAAATACTTTGAAACTTAGCAACCATGGTATGAACAAGAACACTGTTTTTTCTTTCATTTTATGGTTGCTTTTGCAAAATTTAGTAAATGTATCCCATAACAGACCTGTTAGTGATAACAGTCTTGCCTTAAATGCTAACCATTTATTTATTTTACTATGGTGTTTTAAAAGTAAATAAGCTTTTTCAACTTTATATTTTCCAGCAGATCTTATTGAAAATGGGCTTATTTTTATGCCACTTTTCCTCATGAAGATTTTTTTTTTAATTTTACAGAAAGAAATATGAAGAGAGAGAGAAAAAAGTAATCCCAGGTCCTTTATACTTGAGGGCTTCTTGTGTGGCTTTGAACCCAGCAGGTAGAGTGTTCTGACCCATATAAAAGCCTTACAAAGGGACCACATTTTTTGCAAGGTGGACAGAGATCACTGTGAATGTGTGCTTCATTCAATGCATCGTTTCCCTTTGCAGATGTGTGTCCCATGGAGCACCGCAACTGAATTTTAAGCTTTTAAAAGTAACATCTCGTATTTGAAGAATTTGGACTGTGTTGTGACAAAGTGGAAAATTAGAGAGCTTCCTGAAACCTGTTAGAGAATTTCCTGTTATTTATTTTAACTGTACACCACCAGCAGAGTGATTATTTGAACTTTCAGTAGGTTCCATGCCAATAGATATTTTAAAAAAATGAGAAGGAACATAATTTTAAATCACATATATATATTTATATAAAAATTATATGCAGAGGAAACAAAGGGGAAAACCAAATTAATTATTCTCTACTTAAAGAACTATAAATTATATGATCATCTGAAACTCAGATTGTGGACTAGACAGTTTGTTTCTTTTTAAATATGACAACATAGTAATTTTTTTTTTCAAGTGTCAAGATGATTCTAAATTCTTCCATGCAGAGTATTTGAGGAGGCTGTGTCCAGAGAAGTTATAAGATAATCCTAGGGACCCAGAGGCTATGCACATTCACCTGCATCCCAGACCTTTGTGCCAACATCCAATCCCACCCTGAGCGTAGTCCTTCATATTTCTAGTCCTTGTATTTAGAATAAGGCAAGGTAGGCAGTGGGTGAACACTGCTGAGTGTTTGGTTATGTGACCTTTATGTTGTCTTGAGGCAGTTTACCAAGACATTCAGGAGCCTACAACATCTCCTCAGGCCTCTCAAATTGGGAGAGTATGACTTTGAAATTGGTGCTCTTGATTCTTTCAACCTGCTGTTGACTGAATGTTTGTGACTCAACCAAATTCATATGTTGAACTGAAACTCCCAATGTGGTCACATTAGGAGGTTGGGCCATTGGGAGGTGAGGAAGTCATAATGGTGGGGCCATCATGATGAGATTAGTGCCCTTATAAGAAGACATACTAGAGTTTTTTCTCTCTCTCATTGTTATGTGAGGATATGATGAAAAAACAGCCAAGGAAGAATTCCATCACTGGACACCAGGCCTGCGTGTGCCTTCATCCCAGACTTTCCAGCCTCACAACTCTGAGAAGTACATGTTTGTGATTTAAGCCATGTGGCCTCAGGCATTCTCTTTTAGGCCCCTGACTGGACTGAGGCACCACCCACACAGGCATACAGCATTTCATCAGTTTTTATAAGATGTAGACCTCTTGCACTTTTGGTTCTTTGTAGGCTATTTTCCCTTTCCTTAACTCTTGCCTCTCTGATGCATTCTTTGCTAGTCATCTTCTATATAATTGTGATTTTAAAAGAATATATGTAGATTCTTAAGATATTGGTAGGAGTTTTGAAGTGTTTTGACAGTAATTTAATTTCTTCTTCCAAGGGAATTTTTTGAAAACCAACACAGTCATAGAATATGTCACTAATAAATGAAAACATTAAACTATAACCAAATATGGGAAAAAATTCACGTTATGTTGCAACTATGGCCTAGAGCCTTGCTTTTGAGAAATCAATCTGTCTTGACTTTGAAATATTAAATAAAGGCTACGTTGGAAGTAGGTGGTTTGGTCCTGCAATTTTCTGGACAATACTGAGGAATATTTTCACTCCATAAAATAGTTCAATATTTGTAGAAGAATCTTCATTTTTAAACTACCACCAGTGGAATCCATTTTCCATCTCTACTCCTGCAGTTTTCTCTCATTGACTAAAAAGTTTCTACTGAATTTAGAAGCAAAACTAGAGAAAATATAACACTTGCTGTGAAGTAGTGGAATAGATATGGAAAAGCATATCCTAAATTGAGGGAACATTCCTGGAGAAAGAACCTGGAAAAATGTCCAGTTTCCATTTAAGCTCTGGTTAAGCAGTATGTGGTTTGAAAGTGAAAAAATGAGCCTATTGAAAAGTATGTAATAAGTGAATATTTTGACTCAAAATCTAAAATGAATTGTAAAGGATTTGCTCTTTGTTTTAAAAAATATATTCCAAGGGAATATTTTGAGATATCATGAAACACATATCTCACCTAAAAACCAACTGAGAATTAGATTTGATGTGTGTCATGATTGTGTTGGGGATAAAGGGACAGAGGAAACAGCCAGTTTTGCTAATTAGGAAAATCCTGGACACATTGACATCATCTTACAATGTTTTGATCCATCTTGGAGGCATTAAATTGACTACTTTTCCTAATAGAGATAGTGCATGTGTTCTGAATTGTTAATTGGCTCTAAAATTAGTTATAGTTTATTTCTAAATTTAACCAAAGGTGGGAAAAAATTCATAGACTTAATCTGAAATATGTTATTCATCGATTTCATATACAACTTTGGTTTTTTATGATTTTAGATGTCAAATCTCTGAAATAATATTTATATTATCTAATGGTAATGTTTGATGTTTGGATAGGTCATTGTCTTTACATTTTAAATTTAAGCTAATTTTTTTGCTTTCAATTCATGTGATTAACTTCTTTGAATGAACTTATTAATTTTCTCTTACTTTGAGTTCATTTGAATGGCTTGCTTTATCACTTATAGCACTATCTATATTTTGCTATATTTAGCAGTTTGGTGGCTGTAACTGTACCAGGTTAAATGAACAAAGGCAGTTCAATACACTATCCTGTTACAGCTGACACATATGCTTATGCTATTTTCCTGTCTCTGAGTCAAGCCTTAATACATTACTCTTTTCCAAATCTTTTTTTTTCTTAAACACTAGTGATCCTAGATCAATAACAAATACATTCAATAGATATATTGAGTGCTTGTATCAGTGTGCTATTACACTGCTACAGATAAATAGCTGAGACCAGGTAATATATAAAGTAAGGTTTTATTGACTCACAGTTCTGCTTGGCTGGGGAGGCCTCAGGAAACTTACAATCATGGTGGATGGGGAAGCAAATACATCCTTCTTCACAAGGCAGCAGGCAAGAGAAATGCAAAGCAAAGGAGGAAGAGCCCCACCTAAAACCATCAGATCTCATAAGAACTCACTCACTCTTACAAGAACAGCATGGAGGAACTACCCCCATGATTAATCACCCCCCATGAGGTCCCTCCCCCAACAGTGGGAATTACAATTTGGATTGCAATTTAAGATGAGATTTGGGTGGGGATACAGAGCTAGACCATATATATCAGTGCCTATACTGTGTATAACCTAATGAGGCATACTAGGATATTTTGGTGAAAAAGACATCCCTGCACCAAGGAACTAAATCTGAAACTTCCTTTTGGGAAAGCCAGGCAAGGACTAAAATACTGACTTGTAATATTTGAAAAAAGAATGCTATAGTAAGACCAAGGAAATGAAGTAATGTTTAGAGAAGTATAGATGAAAATCATAGTGAGTGAATGTGGCCATTTATTGCAATGGTGATAGCACAAAAGAACTAGCAGAATGATCAAACCAAAGTTGAGATGCTAGTGGAGAAATTCTTGACAATACTAGCTCAAATATTAACATTGGAGTTGACTTGAATTATTTTGAATTATTAAATTATTAAATATAAAATATTAAATTATTTTGAATTATTAAAGTTATCTTTAATATATAAGTTCAGGTCCTGGATTCTGAACTTTTCTATCATAAATGTTAGTGTAATGCTTGATTTTTCTGATTTTGATGAATATTCCTTTAGCTGATTTTTATTTTATGGAAGGATCTTAAATAAGCACTTACCAACTTAATTGCAACTGTGTTTCTGTTTTCCTCACTACGTTGTCAGCCTTAGAGGGCAAGTACAATGTCTGTTTTTCCACTTGTATACCTCTGCACAGTTCATGGTAATAGGTATCATATTATTGAATAAATGGCTGGATGCATAGATGGATGGATGGACTGGTGGTTGTCTAGATGGATGAATGAATTTGGAATGCCCCAGCAGGATGATCCACTTTTGAAATATTCTATCCATGTGTAAACATTTCTACTTTTTCAGGAATTATCAGTGGAGTGTTCCATGGGAAACAAACCATATCTGGTAGTGGCAATGGGTTCTGATAATAAGCAAAGCCCTTGTATCCTTTTTCATAGTCCTGTATCACAGTTATATGCGTGTTCAGTTTTATATGATCATTTCTTAAAGGACTGACTCTTAGACATAATATAGACTCCTGTGAAGGAAGTATATTTGAAAGCTAAGTATAGCCATGAGTGCCAAAAATGTAATTACCTCTACTTTTAAGGAGCCCATCTTAGTAATCTATCTTTGTTTATCTTACAGGAATACTCATCATCTGATTTGCTCCATGTGAAAAAAAAAATCCCTTCCAATGTCCAAGTATCCTGCAATATTGTAGGGTATTGATATGGTCTGCCTCTGTATCCCCACACAAATCTCCTCTTGAATTGGAATCCAAATTGTAATTTGGATGAGGGTCCATGTGGGAAGGTTGGGTGAGGGTCCACGTGGGAAGTGATTGGATCATGGGGGTGGTTCCCCCATGCTGTTCTCGTGGTAGTGGGTGAGTTCTCATGAGATTGATGGTTTTATAAGGGGCTATTTCTCCTTCACTTTGCACTTTTCTCACATGCCATCATGTGAAGAAGGACTTGTTTGCTTCCGCTTCTGCCATGATGGTAAGTTTCCTGAGGCCTCCCCAGTCATGCAGAACTGTGAGTCAATTAAACCTCTTTCCTTTATGAATTTCCCAGTATGGGGTATTTCTTCATAGTATTGTGAAAATGAACTAATACAGTAAATTAGTACCAGGGTAGTGGGGCACTGCTATAAAGATACCTGAAAATGTGGAAGTGACTTTGGAACCGGGTAACAGGCAAAGATTGAAACAGTTGGGAGGGCTCAGAAAAATACTGGAAAATGTGGAAAAGTTTGGAACTTCCTGGAGACTAGCTGAATCATTCTGACTAAAATTCTGATAGTGATATGGAAAATGAAGTCCAGGCTGAGGTAGTCTCATGATGGAGATGAGGAACTTCTTGGGAACTGAAGTAAAAGTCACTCTTGCTATGCTTTAGCAAGGAGACTGATGGCATTTTTCCCCTGCCCTAGAGATCTGTGGAACTTAAACTTGAGAGAGATTATCTGAAATTGGCACTTATGTTTAAAAGGGAAGCAGAGCATAAAAGTTTGGAAAATTTGCAGCGTAATGATGTGATAGAAAAGAAAAATCAATTTTCTGGAGAGAAATTCAAGTCTTCTGCATAAATTTGCATATGTAATGAGGAGTCAAATATTAATCACCAAGACAATGGGGAATTTGTCTCCAAGTCATGTCAGAGACCTGCTCAGCCCCTCTCATTACAGGCCCAGAGGCCTAGGAGGCAAAAATGGCTTTCTGAGTCAGCCCCAGGGTCCCCTTACTCTGTGCAGTCTCAGGACATGGCAGCAGGTGTCTCAGCTGCTTCAGCTCCAGCCATGGGTAAAGACCAAGGTACAGTTCAGACCATTGTTTTAGAGGGTGGAAGTCTCAAGCCTTCCACATGATATTGGTCCACTGGGCACACGGAAGTCAAGAATTGAGGTTTGGGAACCTCCACTTAGATTTCAGAGGATGTATGGAAATGCCTGGATATCCAGGTAGAAGTCTCCTGCAGGGGTGGAGCCCTCATGGAGAACCTCTGCTAGGGCAGTGTGGAAGGGAAATACGGGGTTGGAGTCCCCACACAGAGTCCCCATTGGAGCACTGCCTAGTGCAGTTATGAGAAGAGGGCCACCATCCTCCAGACCCCAGAATGGTAGATACACTGACAGCTTGCACTGTACACCTGAAAAAGCAGCAGACAATGCCAGCCCATGAAAACAGGGAGGCGAAGGGGTGGAAGGAGCTGTACCCTGCAAAGCCATAGAGGTGGAACAGCCCAAGGCCATGGAAGCCTACCTCTTGTATTAGTGTGACCTGGATGTGAGACATGGAGTCAAAGGAGATTGTTTGAGAACTTTAAAATTTAATGATTGCCCCATTGGACTTTAGACTTTCATGGGGGCTCTAGCCCCTTTGTTTTGGCCAACTTCTTCCATTGGAACCGGTGTACTTACCCAATGCCTGTATCCCCATGGTATCTAGGAAGTAACTAACTTGCTTTTGGTTTTACAGGCTCATAGGAGGGAGGGTTTGCCTTGTCTTAGATGAGACTTTGGACTTGGACGTTTGGGTTAATGCTGGAAAGAGTTTAGACTTTGGGGAACTGTTGGGAAAGCATAATTGTGTTTTGAAACTTGAGAAATATGAGATTTTGGAGGAGCCAAGAGTGGAATCATATGGTCTGGCTTTGTGTCCTCACCCAAATCTTATCTTGAATTGTAACCTGGATTGTAATCCCTATGTGTTGGGGAAGGGGCCATGTGGGAGGTGACTAGATCATGGGGGTGGTTCCCCTACGCGTTTCTCATGACAGTGAGTGAGTTATGAGATCTGATGGTTTTATAAGGGGCTTTTCCTGCTTCTCTTAGCACTTCTCCTGTGCCATATGAAGAAGGACATGTTTCCTTCCCCTTCTGCCATCATTGTACCTTTCCTGAGGCCTCCCTAGCCATGTACAACTGTGTGTCAATTAAACCTCTTCCCTTTATAAATTACTAAGTCTTGGGTATGTCTTCATAGCAGCAGGAAAATAAACTAATACAATAAATAGCAAACTAATACATGTACTTGCTCCCAGACTCTTAGAAGGGTAGCGTTGGTATAGAAAGAATGGAACCCCCACACCTCCACTGCCTCTTGTGGAACTTTTTGGGACTGAACTCAGTGTGCTCACACTTTCTCCAAAGCCAGCCAATGACACCAGGGAGCTACGTACCTTGTCACCCTCTACTGTCCTTCCGGCTGCCATGCTTCTGCTAAACCTTAACTACTGGTTGTTCTCTTAGGGTTTCACCCCTCTCTTCTCTCTTGTTCCTGTTCTCTGATCTTACACTGCTCTCCCTCAGCTCAATCTCAGCATGTCTAGAAACTGCCCATTTTAAAAATAAGCAGTGTAAACATCATCAAGCTTCCCTTGATTTTCTCAGCTAGTCGGGATCTCTTTCCCACAGCACTTTGTAATTCTAACGATCGATAATTATCACTTTCAGTTTTGCAGATTTCTGGAAACTCTGATTTTAGTTTCTGTCACTGTTTTGGAAGCTTCACATGATCATTTTAGTTGTGCACATAGACCTAGGGCTGCATCTAAATGTGACCTTTACTGCATGCATCAGGGGCCTGTTATCCAGCCTTTGTAGCTCCTGGTGGCATGGCTTCTGCCTTTGCCCTGCTCCCCTGTAGCTATGTGGGTGTTTTCTTGGTTCCTCTACTAATAATTTGCCATTATATACGAGTGACCCATGCTGTACACTCTGCCCAGGCGCCTTCCCCAACTAGTGCTGATTCATCGTGCACACCTCGTCTAAAGCTTTCTCATCAGACCTAGCTGGAACCCTCCCTCGCACCCCCACAGCTAAATTCCACCATTCCTGTTCTTCTCTTTCATCTTAACCTATTCCTGACTTCTATAGTATTTTTCATAAATGCTATCTATATGTTAAACATAACAAATACACACATACATATATATACACACATATAAATACGTATATATCTATGCAGAAACAAATGTCTGAACCCACTTACCCAAATTTTTTTTTTTTTTTTTTTTTTTTGAGACAGAGTCTTGCTCTATTGCCCAGGCTAGAGTGTGGTGGCACGATCTCAGCTTACTGCAACCTCCGCCTCCTGGGTTAAACTGATTCTCCTGCCTCAGCCTCCTGAGCAGCTAGAATTACAGGAATGCACCACCACGCAAGGCTAATTTTTTGTGTTTTTAGTAGAGACGGGGTTTCACCATGTTGGCCAGTCTGGTCCCAGACTCCCAATCTCAGGTGATCCACCCACTTCAACCTCCCAAAGTGCAGGGATTACAGGTGTGAGCTACCCCACGATGATATTTTTGAAAGTATATCCTTGTAACCAAACTCAATGTAAAAAAATTTTTTAAATCTTTATTTCTTGAAGGACATTGAAAGGGACCCAATGTGTGACCCCAGCAACACTCTTCACAATCTCTCTTCCTCACTGCCTTATTTTCCATAGGCAGGTTCAGCACTTCTCACTGGCCCACAACTCAAGCCTCTCTGCAGGCCAGCCCAGGAAGCTATGGGGTCCCTGGAAGGTTCCTCCTCATTCTTCTCATGGCCTTCTCCTGTGCTTTCTCCCTGATCTGCCCAGCCCTTCTTCTTCTTCTGTATCACCCACAGCTGGGGCTGCAGCTTTTGCACTGGGGAAAAAGGGCTAGAAATGGGTGCAAAGTCAAAGGGGGATTCAGAAAAAGGGAAGATGGTGGGAGTGCTCTCAGGCCCCTGGGCCACCATGGTTCCTTAACACTTAGCCTTTCTCTAGATGGTGAGTCCCATGAGGGCAGGGCCCGGGTCTGTTCTGTTCACAGCACATACACCAGTGAGGTGTCTGGCCCCAAACAGGTGCTCAATGATATCAGCCAAGTGAATGAATGAAGGAACAATTTTGAAGTCATTAAGCTGATGAGTAAATGTAGTACTGAACGAAAGACACTAGAGGGAGATCAGAGAAGGACTTTAGCAACATGAGCACAGTAGAAGCCAAGATTTAGCTGTGTTTGACAGCATGGAAATTTCATTTCTGCTTCTTTGTCTTCAATTTAAAAAATTTAAAAAATAAAAGTAAATTAGATAGATAGATAGATTTATTTATTTATCTGAACTGAATCCGATCCAAATCCTTTCTGTTTTTAATATAGGTCATGATGGCCCTACCATTTGTAGAATAATGTTAAGGCTGTAGATAGACATTTTAAAAAGATACTTATTTGAGTAAAAGCCTCATGGAATGGCCCTGAATAAACAGATTGGCTAGAAGGAACACCACTAACAGTCATCTGAAAGGATGAATCATGGACACCTGAAAGAGCACTGGGGAGGAAAACACTGGGCCCGAAAGGAAATTGTCAGATCTTCCTGACAATTTCATAAAGTATATAGGAGAAACAAGAAATTATTTAGGAATAAACAGAATAAAGTTCATGTGAAGCTCTGGGACTGACTAACTGTTCCACCTGAAACAGGTATCCAGGCTTACTCTTTCTTCAGCCTTGACAATCACCTCCCTAGACGTTGTTTGTCCATCTCTAAAATGGACTAACGGTAGTACGGAGTTTGTAGGATGAGAATGTGGCAAGGATTAAAGGAGACAGCGCACATAAGGACTAACACAGGGACCAGACCAGCACACACATAGTCAGAATGTACTGTGCACGCTCCGTTGAGGCCTTTCTGTGAAATTGATTAAATTTACTAACATTTGCCTGCCTCAGCCGTTTCCTCTCTTGGGCTCTTTTTTAATGATTATGCTGCACTAGAAATTTTTTCTTCGACTGAACTTCAAAATATTTGGGACCTAGAGCGCTTTGTGGGCGAAGGTACTCTTCTCTTATTGTTGAAATCCTCCTGCATGTTGGTTCATCTGGAGAAACAGAAAGACAAGGGCCCCGCCCTGGTTTATAAAGAAGCATAGAGCACAGTGCTACTCTAAAATCATTTCAAATTGCATGCATAGGTGCTGATGGAAGCGTGCGATGTCGAAGTTATACAAGCATTTTAAGTTCAGCCATATTCATGCTGCCATTTATAGTAAATCCTCCTTCTTATATTTGCTTTATTCTTGGCTGCAGTATTGTTGGATCTGGCAGAGACTCTGATAAGCAAATGGCCAAGAGCTATCTTAACAAGGA
This sequence comes from Mandrillus leucophaeus, assembly GCF_000951045.1. Lineage (NCBI taxonomy): Eukaryota > Metazoa > Chordata > Mammalia > Primates > Cercopithecidae > Mandrillus > Mandrillus leucophaeus. Next base: position 933,757 of record NW_012108142.1, on the reverse strand, counting down.
AGAGGTGACCTTGAGGCAGAAGAGAGGAGGAGAGCTGAGAGAAACAAGTAGGTAGAATTGCAGAATGGTTAAAAAGAAAAAAAGGAGCTCTTGCCTTTACTTTCAGCTTGTCTGTATTAGTGCTCTTTTTCCTCTGGATAGATAAGTCTACCGGAAGTTCATTTACAGATGCTTCAGTAAAAAATTAAGTTGACTCATAGTAATAAAAGAGATGACAGGGAAGTCTTCAGTGGGTGCAAAAGCCATAATATTTTGAATGATGAATTCTTATATGAATTTAAAAATTAAAGATAGCCATTAGGTATCACATATATCATTTTGAAAATGATGTCGTGTATTCTGTCTAAATTTGAAAGAGGTGAGGTATCACCTCAAAGATTTGAGTCCATGTAATTTAGCTTTCCATAAGTAAGAGTAAATCAACATAAAATATAAAGGGACAACAGCATAGTAAGATCTTACAGCCTTTTAGTTTTAAAGACCTGGGTGGTGGACCTGGTCTATTGTTTTCAGTTGCGTTACATCACAATAAAAAGAAAAAAAAAAAAGGACCTTAAAAATGAATCCAATTAATCATTTAAAAAAATTCTAAATTGGAAGTCACACTGAAACAAATGAAAAAGGAATTAATTTGGAACTACTAGAAAAATAACATGTAGCCAGTATTGGATTCAGTTCAATTTCAAATCAGAACAACTTTTATGTTTTACCATCTGCCTCAGCAAGAGCCTTATAAAATTTGAACACTACAGTCTTTAGAGATTCACATATGAGGAAAGCTTTTTAAAGACCATTTGATGAATATAAAACCAGAATAAATAATGTTGGTGCTTGTCCATAAATAGAGTTAGTAATTAGTGATTACTGAAAAGATAAGTCACATCTGTCATATCATGGGCTCAGATATTCCATTTGAACTTCTGCCCTCTACACAGTCCCACAGTAGTCCAGTTAAATGGTCTTCTGACTCATGGTAGGTAAGCAAATTGAGACTCAGAGAAGACAAGCCAGGGGACTGTGTCCCTCCAAACTGTAAATTGGGAAAAAAAAAAAAAAAGGAATTGAAGCTATAGCTCTAAACTGTTGGATTTAGGCATAATACTTATTTTTAAAAACAGGCAAGAAGCATGAAACAGAAACAACTTCTTTCTGCAAAATGCTTGTGTTCTAGTTATGTATTGAGATGAGGTGGATAGAAGGCAGGTAATGTTCTGACAAAGTAGACTCTACTTTCTTCACATATGCATGCATGCATGCATGTGCATATTTGTGAGACTTGAATCACTTGTTAGCTTTACTTTATGGATAAGATATGAACATTTTATTTGCCCATTTAGTTGACTCTTCTGCAGCTCCTCTGGACATACACTGTAACATATGTGCCTTTTACAGTCCTGTGTCTTGCATGTTGCCTGCTTAATGAGTTAGTGAATGCTTAAGGAAAGGAATCTTCAACAAGGAAAAAGGGAAAAAAAGAGACAAGATGCTGATATTAGAAAAAAAGTGATAATATCATTGAATCAAGGTTTTACCGAAGCTAATCATTTTAAGAAAATATAAGATTCTACAGGAGGCAGGATGCTTGGGTGGTAGACGCTAATAAGACAGATCCAGCTACTGTCTACACAGTCTTGACAGAAATGCCTTCAGGTTTAAAAATTCTAAATCACTAACTGTTTATTGATTTAACATTTAACATGTGCCAGCTACTCTGACTGGGTTAAAATGTCAAACAAGATATGGTCCTTGCCCAAATGGAGTTCACAGGAAACACTCGAGGAAATAAATAAATGGATTATAAAGTGACAGATGCTGAGATAGTCCCAGCACTACACAAAGCAGGGCTCAGAGGAAGGAGCACCATCTATCAGGGTGGGGTTGGGAGGTGTAGTCTCTGACTTTTGACAACACATTCCCATTTCCTCCTTTCAGACTGTGAGAAATGTAACTCATCAAGAGTTATACCTAGTTTACGTTCTTGCTGCCCTGTTAGTAGAGCCTGCCTTCCCTGCTAAATGAGAAAATAAACCAAGAAAATTATTTCAAGAACTAGGTCTTGAAATTAAACCAGTATGCAACTTGGGGAGATGTAGCCAGGTTAAGGAGAAGGGGTCATTCCAACACAAAGACTCTGAAGCCAGAAATAGCACTTCATGTTTGAAGACGATATAGTGTTTAGGGAGTGGAGCTGAGATGAAAGAGACAAGAAGTAAAGCTAACTGAGCTTGTCAGATAAAGTTTATGGCTTGGAAAGATGGGATTGATTATGGTCACACTTTAAGGTCAAGAAAACAAATTGGGCACATTGTCTTAAGAGGGCTAAAGTTTAATTGAATTTGATTAAAATATAAAAAGGAATTGATTTTCGCATTTTCTGAATATGGTAGGGCTCATTTGTGTGTCTGGGAAATCTACATAATCTTTCTGGATTTGACATTCTGTCTGCCTGTAAAAACATTGGAAATATGTAAATGAGTGATTGTATCTAAATGTGTCCTCAATTCTGGATATGCTTAAGACATTCTAAAATTTATCTTTACTTGTCTTCTCTTTTTATTTCTTGATATCTAGTTAGGTAACATGCCCTCCTGGTTATGTTCATGGAAGTTATCCTTTCATGTGTAAGAAGCCACCTTCAAAACTTAGTGTCATAATACATGAAGAAGGATCACTTCCCAGTCATTCCATGCAGCCAGAATGCCCTTATCCCCAAACCAAAGACATTCCATAGAAACTATAGACCAAGGTTCCTTATGAATATAAAAACAAAGTATTTAACAAAATGCTAGCAAATCCTATGCAGAAACATATAGAAAGATTTATTCACTGTGACCAAGTTAGACTTATCCCAGGAGTATCAGGTTGGTCCAAGACATCAAAATCACTGAATACAATATATCATATTAACAGGCAAAGTATTACAGAAGACAAATTCATGGATAAAGTAATACAAAAGCCAAATGATCATCTCAGTAGACTCAGAAAAATGACTTGACAAAATATAACTCCCTTTTATGATAAAAAATACTCAGTCAATAGGAAACAGAAAGATGCTTCCTGAACCTAATAGAACTTTATTCCTAAGATGAGGAACAAGACAATAATCTCTGCTCTCAACACTTCAATTCTATAATGTACTGCATGTTCTAGCCAGGGCACTTACATAGCAAAATGAAATAAAAGTAATTCAGATTAAAAAATAAGCAAAATTATCTATTCTTAGATAACATGATCTTGCATATAGAAAATTAAAAGAAATCCATATAAAATGTAGAACCAATAAATGAGTTCTGAATGTTTACACGATACAAGATCCGCGAACAAAACTCCATCGTATTTTTACAAACCAGCAATGAACAACTTAAAAATGAACTTACAAAAACAATTCTAAATACAAATAGCATCAAAAAGAATAAAGTGCTTAGGGACAAATTAACAGAACAAGTGCAAGATTTGTACATTTAAAACTATAAACTATTGTTTAGAGAAATTAAAGAAGCCTTCAAAGGGAAAGACATTCTTTTCCGTGGATTGAAAGACATTATATTGGAAAGATGGCAGTGCTCCCCCAAAGTGGCCTATAGACAAAATGCAATCCCTACTAAAATTATAGCTGGACTTTTTGCAGAAATTGACAATCTGACCTTAGAATTAACACATAAATGCAAGATATCCAGATAACTACAAACTATCTTTAAAAAGAAAACAAAATTATAAGACTGACATATCCCAATTACAAAATTACTACAAAGCTACAAAACAATCAAAACAATGTGATACTGGTATAAAGCTGATATATGAATCAATGGGATATAATTAAGAGTCCAGAAATAAACACTTACATTTTTGATCAATCAAGTTTGACAACAGTGCCAAGACTATTCTACGGGAAAAGAGGAGTCTATTCAACAAATGTTGCTGAAACAACTGAAGATCCATATGCAAAAGAATGAAGTTGGACCCATACTCCATACCATATACACAAATTAACAAAAAAAATAGACCTTGGAACTAAATGCAGTCGCTACAATTATAAAATTCTTAAAAGAAAACACAGGAGTAAATTTTTGTGACCTTGGATTAGTCAGTGGTTTCTTAGACATCATGCCAAAATCATAGTGACAAAAATGGTAATTTGAACTACATTAAAATTGATAACTGTTATGTTTTATAGGTCATCATCAGAACAGTGAAAATACCACACAGAGAATGGGAGAAAAACATTTGAAAATGTTATGTCTGATATGGGAATTTTTCTAAAATATTTAAAGTGACTCTTAGAATATAACAATAAAAAGACAAGCAACCCAATAATAAAGGATAAAGGATGTGAATAGTATGTTTCCAAACAACATAAACAATTGATCAATAAGGAGAGAAAAAGATGATCCAAATCATTAGTAATTAAGAAAATGCAAATCAAACCTACAGTGAGATAAACTTCATACCGATAACTGGCTAAAATAAAACGTCAATCAGACAATAACAAGTGTTGACAAGGATATGAAGAAATCGAAACCCTGATACGTTGGTAGTAGAACTGTAGAATACTACACCCACTTTGGAAAAGTTTGGCAGTTCTGCAAAATTTTAAATGTAGTGTTATCACATGATCCAGAATTCTACTCCTATGTATAGTCCCAGGAGAACTGAAAACATATGTCCACACGAAAACCTGAACATGAATGAATATTCATAGCATTCTTCATAGTAGCAAAAAGCCTAGAAACAACCTAAATGTCCATCTACTGAAAGAAACACACAAAATGTGGTATACCCATACAATTGAATATTGTTCAATATAAAAAGGAATGACATATTGATTCATGCTGTCAAATGTATAAAACATGAAAATATGCTAAGTGAAAAAAGTTAGACACAAAAGGCCACGTATGGTATAACCTCATTTGTATGAAATGTCCAGAATTGGCAAATCCCAGAAACAGAAAGCAGATTGATTTCCAGAGACCTTCAGATGGTTCTGGGTTTTGCTTCCAAACTAGCTCATCTACAACTGGCTACCTCCATACTAAACAATCCATTAGTATAAAAGTGAAATATGCATTTTTTTCTTTCCTGACCTGTTTAGACCATTCTGTATTGTGAATTTTCTTGCCCACCTTCCTTTCTCTGCACAAATGCAGTCCTTTATATCCTGTCTTCACTGCTCCTATGGCACTGCATAAACACTTTGATTTGGCATAAACACTTTGATTTGGCATAAACACTTATATTTACATGTGGCTGATGATTTTCACAACTGCCCTCCTTCCTCCAGGAAACTATAAGTTACTGGAGAGTTGGACGCAATAATTTGTCTTCATTATCTTATCCAAGTCAACTTTTACGAAAACATTTTGCACACGCTAGTCTTTCTATAACTATTTGTTGAATTGAATATTTGAAGAGTAGCATTTTCTAGTAAAAATGTATATGTAGTAGACATTAAAGAGAAAATATGTCCACTTTCTTTGTATTTTGTGTCTAAGTACGAAACACGTTAAGACTCTTTCAGAGGCAAATGCAATGTTCTGAGTAAGTGCAAACCCTAGTTTGCCTGGGAATTCGAATTCCTTCACCATTGTAGTCTATGCTTGACATCATCGAGAAAACTGGATGGCATCAACTCCATTTTCTCTTTTAGCTGTTCCTCGGCCGTTTAGTGATGGGTCATATGATGATGACTTGGGAACTGAACCATGGGCAGTAATCCTTTTTCCCTTGCTCATGTGTAAACCACACTGTCAGTGAATTAAGCTGAAGATTTTATCTGTGCCCTTGAAATGTGGTTCTAGGGAATTACGGCATTCTTGGTCTGGAATTTGAATTCCTTACTTACTGCTCTAAGTGCATTAAATGTTGCAGTATTTTAGAAACTACTTACTCTTTTAAGAAAGTTGTTAGAATCCATCAGTAAGTCAAAGCAGTACAAAAGTGTAGAAAGAAAGGGTTGTTAGGACAAATTCATTTATCTCCCTATGTCTTAATTGAATATGAAAAGATAGGAAAAGGTTAGAGGAAAGATTAAGTATTGTGTACATTGTCCCCACTAGAACAAAAGTGATCTGCCTAAAATGTCCTTTATTTCTGGGGCTTGAAACCTGTGAATAGCTCCCTCCCCACTATCCCCAAGATAAAATTCAAATTGCTCCAAACCGTTTGGTGACCTGATCTCTGATTCCATCTCAGCGTCCTCTCTCATCTGCTTGCTCATCCTTCACTCCAGGCTCCAGTCATCCCTGAACGTCTTCATTTACACAAAAGAAAGCTGTTTTCCATTCTTTCTTGCCACAGAGTGTGCCATTTTCTTCAGGTTTTTGTTTTCCTAGAGCAGTGATTCTCAGACTTAGTGTGTAGCAGAGAGCCACCTGGAGGGCCTGTGAGATCCCCAAGAGCGCTGGACCCACCCCAGAGATTTGGATGCAGCACAGCTTGATGGGAGCACAGAATCTGCATTTCAAACAAGTTATGTGGGGATGCTGCTGCTAGTCCAGGGGCCACGGTTAAAATCACAGGAGTACATCACTCTTTCATACGCCCTCATTCCCTCATTCCTTCTACGCATTCTGCAGATTTCAGCTATGATAGCTCATTTCGGCCAAATCTTATTTGATCCCTAGCAGTTGGGCAGAGGCTTTTCCGTGTATACCTGAGTGGTTTTACTCCACCTTACTATAGCACTGAATAGCCTGTTGTCAATGCCCAAATAATGTCACTGAAATGGTAAGCTCTTCATAGGCACGGGCTTTCATCTGTGCCATGGTTGTCTCTCAGGGCCTAGTGCCTGCCTGATAGTACAGTCTCCGTAAACAAAATTACTAAAGGAAAATAAAGAAGAAATAAGTGGAGACTAGGATCCATGTTCAGTCCATCTCGTGTTCTCTCTAATACCAGCAAGGGCTGTACATAGCAGAAGCCCTGCACGCATAACCAGGGACGGTTTCCAGGGATCCAAGGACAAGACTTATTGAGTACCCACTAAATATGCTTATTTATTCTATTAACCTTTCCTAGATATATCATACCCAGATAATAATTGATTGTCTTTCCCTTAAACCATCCCCTTCCTCTTCCACGCTGTGTCTTCCTCCTCCACTCTCCAGTCCCTCACCAGATACACAGATGGCCTCACCAAACACCCAAGCACCTGGAAACCTGGGCTTCTCTCTCACTTCCCAATCCTGCCAGTCTCCAGGCTATGGCTTCCTGAGGATTTACCCAGTCTGCTCCGTCTTCACTACCATGACTCCATTTCAAGCCCTCGTGCTCTCTCCCCTGGACTATTATAGGAGCTTTTTAAATAAGTTTCCTTGCTGTCCATCTTGTCTCCCTCAAATCTGTTCTTCACAGAGCGTCACGATTTAACTCCTCTGTTTAAAATCTGCTAACCACTCCCCATCTGCTGCAAGAGTGGTCTTAATTTTTCAGGTTAGGGATCTCTTTGAATAACTACAGACTCTCTCCCAAGATTCTCTGGAAGAGGTGCATGTAATTCAGGCCAGAAGAGTACCTGCAAAAAGGGGAGAAGAGACTTCCCAGCAGGAGACACCTCCTACAAGGCATTGTGCATTAAGGCTGTGGTGGCAGTGGGTGTCCTGGAACATTTGCATAGAAGATGAGAAGCAGCTAGAGTTGAGCCTATAGAGACAGACAGGAGCACCTCACAGAGTACATTGTATATGGTATGAAGGAGCTATTGCCTGGGCCAGCCACCACCTCTTCTGTGCCTCCATCTTGCTTTGTCTAAGCTTACCTTTGCATTTTCCACACTGTTATAGTTGCTGATTTGCTATGCTAGGAAATCAGTTTAAGGGCAGTGACTGCCCCTTAGTTGTATCCATATGCAAAAGTATAGTAGCCTGTCAGTCAATAGTTGTTGAATGAATGAATGTAGAAAGAACCAATGCTTCTGAGTTACCTTAGTTTTACACACTTGGAAATCCTTTTCTCACTGTGTGTGTTGCTGCTATGTTATTATGTCACTATTTATAACACTTAAACAATAGATTATAATCTGTATACAGTAATACACACATATATTACATGTACAATTCAACTAATCTTAATGTATCTCTCTATATTTATACCTGTGCAACCACCACCAGATCAAAGTATGAAACATTTTCATTTGTTCTAGAAAGTTCCCTAGAGCCTTTTTCCTATCAATAGTCCATTTCCCTGACTTCTATTATCATAATTTTTACCTGGTTTTGGATTTTATGTAAATAAACAGAGTCATACATTTGACTCTCAAAATATCCCCCATCGGATTCATGTAAGACTTTTATTTTGGTGATGTTTCTCCATAACCATTGCACTACAATTTACCTTAATCCACTCAATTAACACCTACATATTTGGCTTTAGAGATGTATATCAGTATCTTCTGTGGTCTGGGTATAATTCTTATCATATTAGCAGCTTATATGTAATTGCCAGTATTCATGATATGTTAAAAAAAAGTATTAAATGTCTACCAAATTTGCTACAGCTTAGCTACTTCATAAGAATCTAAAATTCGATTCCCTGCTGTACTCTGAAATTTCAAATATAAACATATATACCTCTTCCCTTGATAAAATCTCACTTCTGATCTGTATCTTTTCTTGACACTTTCCTTCTCTTTACACTTTTGGTTGACTGGGGTCTGTATGTTGCAATGTCTGCCTTGATAGATACTTGAGGGTGTAAAAGTAAACATCACTGGCCGGGCCCGGTGGCTCAGGCCTGTAATCCCAGCACTTTGGGAGGCCGAGGAGGGAGGATCACGAGGTTGGGAGGATCACGAGGTCAGGAGATCGAGACCATCCTGGCTAACATGGTGAAACTCTGCCTCTACTAAAAATACAAAAACTAGCCAGGCGAGGTGGTGGGTGCCTGTAGTCCCAGCTACTGGGGAGGCTGAGGCAGGAGAATGGTGGGAACTCAGGAGGTGGAGCTTGCAGTGAGCAGAGATTGCCCCACTGCACTCCAGCCTGGGCGACAGAGCGAGACTCTGTCTCAAAAAAAAAAAAAAAAAAAAAGTAAACATCATTGTAGCAGCGTCACGTCAGCATTTTGAGAGGAAGCCCACGCAGGATGTAAATTAGCAGTAATAGGATGTAGCATCAGGAGGTATCACAGCGATACATCAGTGCAGCTAAACTGGCCAAGAAGAAAGGGGAAGAGGCCGAGCGGGAGGCGGTTTGCCCGCTGTGACCCTTGAACAGTTATTTCCTACTCATTTTACACAACCCCTTCCCTTCTCCACCTTCTCCTCTCCAGATGTCTCTCCTATGCATGCCCTCCCCTCTCCCTCTCCCTCCCTATGTACACAACTCCAACATGTAGGGTTGAAGGGACGATGGGCAGTGAGGAAGGTAGAAAAAATGTGACAGACAGAAGAAAGGCCTGTGCTGGGAGTTGAGGGCAAATGGCATACTGGAAACCTAAGCCTAAACCACCCAGCAGGAGGGGTATTGCCCCATGATGAAAGGTATGGTGGACTCTGTAGCCTGAATGACTTGGTCAACAGAGTCATGCTCTTTTCTGGCCAACTGATTTTGAATGTCTTGCTTAGTCTTTGTGCCTCAGTTTCCTCATCTGTTAAAAAAGTATTAGTACCCACTACATTGTTCCATTTCTTAAATGAATTGATGCCTATGAAGAGATTAGAATGCCTACCACATAATAAGCACTTTTTAATTGTTTGCTATATAAGATGAAGGCTTAAGAAATGGAAGTCATTTCCTAGAAATATTCACTACGAAGCTTATTTAGAATATTCTTACTTTTTGAATAATAAATCTGAATATTTATTCTGGAAATACTAAAGGGAATGACACTAACATATTTATTTTTTGACTACCTGAGTTTTAGGGCTGCTCTGATGTTTGACACTGAAGTCACACTGAAGAAGAGAGGAAGCAGGGATGAACCATACTGAGAGCATGCATTCATGTTACTGTTTTCAGGTATCCCAGCCTCATTCCCTTGATGCCAAGTCTATGGGTAGAATTTCTGGATTTTGGGCTTCTAGGGATGAGAGGTTTCCAGGATTGGCAACAGTAGATAAATTAAAGAAATACTGCATTGAGTCAGATCAAGTCTACTGCATTGAGTCAGATCGAGTCCACCTTTATGAGGACACTGTGGAAAGAAGGAAGCAGAGATAGGGATGGAGATTTCGAGACAGGAAGAGGACTTAGCTTTTGGTCGGTGATGATGGGACGTGCTGTCCACTTCCCACTTGTCACTGCCTCTGCTCTGACCCCAGTGCTTCGCCCTTAGGGGCCTTGGGCGGCCTCAGCTTCCCAAACACACTATCCTTTCTATTTCTCCTGCTCCAATAATTTCCTGCAATATTTATGCGTTTCAGATCTAATCATCCCTCTCCTCTGCATTAAAAGCTTCCTTGTCTCTGTATGACTCATGAGAATGGACAGAGCCTCTCACCCCTACCCTGCAGCCTGGCCTCCACTTACCTCTCTAACTCACCTCTCAACTGGCTGTGCCAGGTACTATCCTTCAGCCTTGCCAAATATTTCTGTTTATTTCTTGAACATGTCATGAAGACACCACACACCTCCCTTCTGCCCACCTGCTTTGCCTGATTTCTTCCTACTCATTCTCTGGTGTCTGCCAAGCACCACATCTTCAGAAACGCAGTGCAAACCCTCAAGCTTCGGGTGCCTGCTCCATACTGCCATGCATTTTCTAGTGTAGTCTCCGTAATTCTGGTTCCCAGTATATAATCTTTGTAAGCTCCACAGGGTAGGGTCTAGGTCTGATTCATGGCTGTTGTATGTCGAGTGCTCAACAAAGACTTCCAGGGTTGATAGAATTCTTTGGTAGTCCCCCTACTTATTTGCAGTTTTGCCCTCTGCAGTTTCAGTTAACCACAGCCAACTGCAGTCTAAAATATTAAATGGAAATGTCTAGAAATTTCTATTTAATATTTGTATTCTATTTCTAGAAACTCGTTAATTTTAAATTGCATGCTGTTCCATGCATGGAGTAACATGATGAAGTCTCACGCCATCCAGCTTCACTTCTTTCTGGACATGAATCATCCCTTTGTCCATTGCATAAACACTACATGCTTCCTGCTCGTTAATCATCCACATCGTGTACTCCTGACATCCAGTCATTGACATTGTCGCGGCTCAGTGATCCTGGGCCATCTGAAGCGGATGATCCTCTCTTGACTGCAGTGTTAGGTCAATAGTAGCCTGCTCCATACCAATGCCTACGTCATTCCCCTCACATCAGGCATCAGTAGGCATTTTATCATCTCACATCATCACAAGAAGAGTGAGTACAGTATAGTAAGATATTGTGAGAGAGAGAGAGAGACGATGAGGGAGAGCACATTCACCTGACTTTCATTATAGTATTTTGCTATAATTGTCCTGTTTCATCATTGTTGCTGTTAATCTCTTACTGTGCCTAATTTATAAACTAAACTTTGTCATAGGAATGTATGTATAGAAAAAAACAGTGTATATAGGGCTCCGTATTATCTGTGGTTTCAGGCATCCACTGGGGATCTTGGAAAGTGTCCCCTGCAGATTGGGAGGATACCATATAATGTCTACTTGTTTAGCACGTGGTTCATGGGTAAACATGGCATATTTACTGTGAAGGGGTTCTGCTAGTCATTGATACCTGCAGGACTGTACCAAAGGCGGTGATGTCTTCAGGGCAAATCACATAATAAATATTTTCAGTAATATAAAGATAGCATTAGGTTAATACAATATCAGGGGTGTGTGAAATACTTAGATAGTGATGGTTGGAAGTGTACTTGTTGAGTACCTATCTTGTACGGAAGAACCCTGGGCGCTAGGCATTATTGTTTCCATTTCTTATCACAGGAATTTGAACCTCAAACAGGTGACCTGACATTTAGGGAGTGACAGATACAGGATTCATATCCAAGGAAGTTTACTGATGTAGAAGTGAGGAGAGATGACCCACTAGAGGAGCCTTGGTCAGGAAAAGGATGTCCCAGACTTCTAGGGTTTCATTAGCCTCACTCACTGTGGCCAGAATTTACCTGTGTCTGTTGCTTTACTCTGATAAGTCCTTCCAGTTATTTATAGGAGTGTTAAATATGCAGAGAGAGAGAGAGGAGGAGGAAGAGAAAAGGAGGAGGGGAGAAGGCAGCAGTTAGTGGGGGATGGAAAAGAGAGGGATGGTGGGGGATGGAGGGGAGGAAGAGAATGTAAGAGGTGTGGCCAAAAGAGGCTAAGAGAGATTCTGATGGGAAACATGAAGTCGTGGATCATGAATCAGAGACATGGATCAGAGCACAGACCACACTCACAGAGCATCCTGGCACTGATTTCCAGAGCCCCACTGTTCAAAAAGCAATAGACAGAAAGCCTGATATTATCCTGCAAGGGTAGTGGAATTGTAACACAGGAGAGGAACCAAAGAGTTCAAGGACTCAGCTTTTATAGGCTGCACATATGCCCATTTGAGAGTGAGACAGCCGTTTCCTCTGACAGCCCAAACTGTGCAGATAGGAGAAAATATTTATGGAGAATAATATCCTAACAATGAGGGCTATTGAAACTTACCCAAAAGACTAGAAACTTCAGTTTGGGGAAATAATTTAATGACATTTGTGAATTTGGATATTTCAGTGTACGTTTCTTTTTCTGGAACACTTTAAAATATTGTTAAATTTTGGGAACCTCTCTAGTGACTATATTGTATACATTGTCACTCAAAGAAAATCAGCAACAAGGGAATTCAAATTCATTTAGAAGAAGAAAGTTAAACTAGTACCCAGATCTCCCTATGATCTGTTTTAATGGAGCCTTCATGGGGAATACTGAAAGACAATATAAACTCAGTCTGCTTGTACCTACATGCTTGAATGAAGAAGGGACTATACTCCACTTCAATTCTCTCTTCTTCTCCTGTCATGTATGGTAAGTTATGTTTACCTAAGTGTTCAATAATCCTGCCTTTAATAAAATATTCCTCAAGACATTATATGTTATGCACCAGAAAATGTTTTACAGCCATTCTAATTCTCTGGCTCTCCATTTGTTGATCTCTGAATGTTCACTAATGTTTTGGACCTCTTAGGAAATAGGGAAAGTAGAAGGCTTGAGACTCAAATAATGAATTACCTACCTAGGAAGAGCCTTCCATATGATACTAGTTAAGAAAAATGCAAAGCGTTGCATTATAAATGCTGGATTGACTGGTACAGGAAGAAAATGAATATAGGGTTTAGAGAAGGTCAGGACTAATTTAAGCAATAAAAAAATCAAGAAGAATTTGTAGATTAAATGGGCTTGAAGTACATTTGAAGAATGCACAGAATTTGAATAAGTAACCTAGTGTGATTAAATTGTAAATAAGAGCATGATTCAACTAAAGAGGCATATTTTGTTTAAAAAGTCCATGTATATCAATGGGAAAAGTATGAAAGAGAGGCTGAGGCTCCTTTTTTAATTGCCTTACAATTCATTTCATCCTTTTCAGGAAAATTAAGAATATCTTTTAGGTCATCAAAAAGCCTTCAGATATTGTCTTCTAAATGACAAATTTATAGAGATCTGTTCAAACATTTCAGCCTGGTGTCCCAGCTGTCTTATTTAGGCCATCAGTAATCTCTAAACTTGCTTCATCATCAATAAAAGTTTTTTTATCTGCCTATTCCTGGTAACTGGTTGCAGTATACTATTTATTCCCTCAAACTGATTAAAGAACAAGGCAGAGAATACTTAATTATTAATGTGCTCATATCCATCCATATCATACACGTGCACATAAACCTAGGTAGAGTCAAACAGACATAAAACAACATTGCCTGTTTCTTATTCACCATTAAGATATGCAAACTTTTGTTCAAGGTCAAACATTAGGTGAAATGACATCTGAAAATGGGAAAGTACTCCTAGATAGTTGTAACACATATGCTGGAAAGATTTCAAAGTGATTGTTCATATTCAAGTGAAAAACCTCACAAACGCTTTACAAATGTCCTCCTTTAGATACCCAGTTTAACTGGTCCTCACTAGAATTTAAAACATTTCATTTTGATTAGGGAAAAAAATCACCAAAGGAAGTGGGTGGCAAATGCCCTTAAGGAGCAATTAGAACATCCCATATAGCCTGAGTGTGTGTGTGTGTGTGTGTGTGTATCTTCATATATCCATATCAATGCACTTGCATATATTTGCTATTATATTAATCTATATTGCATTACAGAGAGTAATTTTCAGTCTTTTGAAACAGTATTTAAAATTGCATTTCTTTTCTGTATCACTACTCTATGAAAGTATTTGAATAATCAGGGATATTTTCTAGCCCCTATATGACAAATTCACTTTTAGTCACTAAAGCAGTGCTCAGCTGGGTTAGCCCTCACTACTCTCTGACATGGAGAGGGCAGGTCCTATTAACCCCTACTTCTTTCCAATTGTGCAAGTCTGTATTGTAAATTTCTTCTTGTTTACCCCACAATTGCCCAATTGCCCACATCTAACTTGAATGTCCATTTGTTCTGGTTGGAGAAATGTGAGACTATGTGAAGCTGAAGTGAATACATGGCCCTGTGGAATCCTGAATCCGAGAGCTAGTGGTTTCATAGGCAGGCCAAAATCAGGAACAACCTCCACAGTCACTAGACTGAGATGAGGGACTTGATCAGAGAATCAAGGGTCTGTTCAGTCATTCAAGGTAGGCTTGATCCTGGTCCTGAGGCACCAGGGGTTGACCAGAGGCTGATTCTATAGCAAGAGCTGAGTGTATTTATGCCTTATTTTTTGACAACTCAGATACTTTCTCCTCTATAGCCTTCAGTCTCAATTATTAGACCAGAGTTATGTTCCCAGGAGAGGTCTTCACTCCATTCACATAGAAACAGTCAATATTTGTGATAAAGGATATTATAAATTTAGCTCTCAGCCATTGTGTGTGAGACACTTGTGGCTCAAGGTCTCTAAATGTATGTAATTTACTTCATCAAAGGCTAATATTTATAAGCCCCAGCCTATTCACTGGGCAGAGGCAATGATGCCCCATCACAGAGCTTAATTTTGCATTACAAAAAACTGCTGTATGTGATTTATATCTTCATTTAGAATTTTTGTCATGACCTACTGTTAATACATACTTTACCTAAATTAATGATGTTTGCAAACTTTAGTTTTAATTTCTTCATTTAAAAAAGCATGACAATGTAGGAACTATTAGATTAGGAATTATCTGTCAGCTGACTGGCATTATGAAACTACAGGTTGTACATTGTCCAAATAGGGTTTTAAATGAAAACATGAAGTAATATCTCACCTGGGGCCTTTTTGGAGCTGTGTCTCATGAATCCCATTTTAAAAGATATTTACTAAGCAATTTCTAATTTTTGAATGTTTATCTCTCATTAGAATCATTACAGTTTCATTTATTTTTATTTTATTTTTTTTTTTTGCTGGGAAATCATTTAGCCTTATTTGAAAAAGTCTGGTGTATAATAATGCTAACATTTAAAAGAAAAAAAATCATGTGTTCATATCAGAAATAGTGTGAATAATGAGCAGCTGTATGGTGTATAAAAGACATAAAGGGGTTTCTTGATTATTCAAAAATGAGTTTGAAATATTACGCATTCGTATTTGGGAAGAACAATAGTTCATTGTAATAATTCTGAAAAATAAAATAATTGTGCTTTATTTGTTTGAAAATTTTCTGGAAATGAAAAGCAATACCCTCTTTCAAATGCATGGATTTAGTTTTGTACTTAATGACCATATTCTGCAAAATAGATAAATTGCTAACAATATATTTAATTTAGCCTTGGTCATTTCTTGCTACTGTCATCGACTCTAATACCATATTTAAAATATAAGATTCAGCCGGGCATGGTGGCTCATGCCTATAATTCCAGCACTTTGAGAAGCCAAGGTGGGTGGATCACCTGAGGTCAAGAGTTCGAGACCAGCCTGACCAACATGGTGAAACTCCATGCCTACTAAAACTACAAAAATTAGCTGGGCATGGTGGTAGCCACCTGTAATCCCAGCTACTTGGGAGGCTGAAACAGGAGAATGACTTGAAACAGGGAGGCAGATGGTTGCAGTGAGCCAAGATCGTGCCATTGCACTCCAGCCTGAGTGACAGAGTGAAACTCCATCTCAAAAAAGAAAAAAATGAAATACATATATATATGTATATATAATATATATTATATATGTTATATATTACATATATTATATATATATATGCCTGTGTGTGTGTGTGTATATATATATGATTCAAGGATTCCTGAAATAATTGTCTGACAACCCAACATTGAGTTGAGTTTCTCAGGGATGGATATAGATGAGGAAATTTTAATCAACTTCAAGTTACCATTTTAAAAAAATTTTATGAAGGAAGTTAATAGAGCCAAAATTATTTTCCTCAGTACTAATGCCTGCATTAGAAATTAATTTTTGTTGTATAGTGATGAAATGTATAATTAGGTTTAAACATAGTTCTACCAGTGTTTAGAGGATGAGTATGTGGTTTCAAAGACAAAAAGATAAAATGGCTTCTTAATCTGGGGAAATTATATGTAGGTACAGTTTATACATAGGAAGCACATTCTAAATAGTTTAACAAATCTGTGAATACATTTCTTAGTGTATCCTCCTTCAACTCCTCAAAGTGGATTAGATGTTGGCCCTTGTTTTAGAGGTCTACATTTGCAGTCTTACAGTTTCTAGCACACCACACTGTACTATCTTGATTGTCTCTATTTCATCTGACGATAAGCACTTTGAGGTCAGGGATTCATGTTTCTCTTGTAGCACAAAGAGTTGCCAAATGTTTATGGAATAAATGAGTCGATGAAAAACGAACACATTTGATAATGAGCCCCTGGAGATGAGATGTTAATTCTCACAGGGTACCTTGGTTAGAGTTCTTATAAGAAATGCCTTAAGTTATTTAAAAAAGTACGACTCAAATCAATTATATTTTTAATAACTTATTTTCTTTGTCAAGTGCACAACATGCCCCTCTGAGTGTTATGCTTTTTTTCAGTTTAAAGAGTGGATGGTATCATTAAACTCAATTGTCTTAAGATGTTTGCTGAGTTTGTACATATGCAGAGGCATGCAATTTGCAGAAAATTAAGACATTCAGACATTTAAGGAAGGTCTATAGGCAACATACTATTTATCTGGTGTTGTATTAAGAAGAGGGGGTAGGGACATCTACATGGATACAACCTTACCCGAAGAGACATTAGGTAACATTCACATAAACTCACAGTTATTTTATGCACATGTAAAGATTTGTATTGATTTAAAGAGAAGAGAGCTTTACTTCCTGTGTTGGAAACAGAGATAGTTGTCTCTTACAGTTTTACTGAAACATTACAAAACATCCAAGAAACTCTTTCAACATACATTATAGATTCCTGATATATAAAGGCTTTGTTTGAGAATATTTTATTCCTGAAAAGCAGCCAAAATGGTGACTTGTGTGACAGTGAGTCTCAAAAATTAATTGTGGAATCAATGAATGAATGAGGAATCAGCATTTCTGATGAAGGCTCCAAATCCACATTCTAATCGTTGGAAAAACCAAGTTAAAGTGTCCATAATCATCCTTTGGTATACATAAGTAAATCTTTTTTTCCTTGTTAATGTTAATGACAACTTTTCATTGAACACCAACAAGAGAAACCAGAAACTTTATGTGCATTATTTCTAACCTTCAGAATAAAGATTAGGAATTATATTTCACATGCATAGATAAGGAAACTGAGGCTTTAGCAGGTTAAATAATGTGTTTACACTGATACTCTGATAAGTGGTAGAACCTGGATTTGAAATCAGGCTGTTCTGTGCGAAATCTTTAACTTACTATTTTACATCACACTACTAAAATGTGTTAGAATATTGTTCAGTGAAAATTTAAGTCATGACCCCTTGTTGTATAGATTTGAATTTCATAATCTTCTAGTTTAATGAAAGCACTGCTCTTTGAGTTTCGTTCAGTAAGGAATACAAAATTATGTTACTGCCATAGAAGGATGGGTGCACTTAACATACTGTTCGTGTTTACCTTTCCAATAACCTCAAACCTGAAACATAAATTCTAGACTATGTCAATTTGTCTTTGGAGGAGATCATCATAAAAAAATGCATCAATTTGCAAAAAAAAGTATCACTTTGAATTTGTAAACAACTTAAAATATGACCTTTTTGTTTGCTACTATGGCTATTGCATTCTGAGTATGATATTCACTTTTATAACAATAAACCCTGGCAGGCCATGCATTTCTTTCTGATTCCAATTCAGTCAGACTTACTTCATCCAATTGGGTTGTACAGTTAAATTCATTGCAGTCTGCAGAGGTAGGAGAATCCTAAATTTTAAAGCTATGCAAACCAAAAGCTTTTTATGGATAATTTAAGTTTTACATTCTGCACAGAAAAGCAGAAAGATGTGTTCTGAAATATAATGCAATTTTTTTCATTACTAGGGACAGATCAAAGATCTCTAACTCAAAGAGGTGGCTATTTTAAGCTCCTGCTATCAATTTCCTATTCACACACAGCAACTGGTGGCAACTAAAAATAATCCGCTTTACTACCAGCTAAGAATCTGGTCATATGTGGCTGATGGACAATGTGCACGAAGAAGATTTAGGATCCCTCTATCCGTGGCTTCTCTCCAGCCCACTCATCAGCTTAGTTTGCTGCCATTTGAAAGCTATTGAAAAGCCATTAACAGGCAGGACCGGGAGAGCCGCACTGCAGCACACCTCCGTGCAGCAGAATGTGGCTGCATGTGAACACCAATTAGAGCTGACTATTCTCGGGATTGTGGTACTCGGGGCTGTGTCAATCAAGGGTGCTACAATAGCACGTGCAGCAGCGGTGCCTCAAGACCCACCGGGGAGAGGCTTATCTTAACTCCAGCTGCCGAATGAGAATGAGTTTGAAGCTTTTTGCAGGATCATGGAACAGAGCCTCCATGCAATAGTGCATCCTGAGGTAAACTGTTACCTGAGTAAGGGCTTTAAGTAATGCATTTCCTGGGAACGACAGTTGTGACAGAAGAGAATGCTGGAACCCGTAGCAAGATTCCTGTCTGAAATGGAAAGATGTCTCACTATCATTTTATCAAGTGCTGTAAGTAAGCTTGATGTTCTGCTCATGTGTTTATTTGTCTTGTTGAAGTATTATTTTGTGCAGATGCCAAAATTAAGGCAGGTCTCCTGGTATACCACATTCCCATAAGTGACATAGACTGTTGACTCAGAAGAATATTTTACAGGCTGGATATATTTCCTTTTAATTTCAGATTGGGAAATAATTCCAATGTGATCCAAATGCTAATAGCACAGAGATCTTTAAAACTTTAGCTTTAAAAAAAATGATTCATAAACACAGCAACCAAAAAAAAAAAAAAAACCCAGCAACACATGGAAAGAAATTATAAAAGCATATTTTTGCTCATTGGCACATGTTAATAAAGTACATAAAAACTAAGTTTATTCATATATGGCTGAGGTCATTTAGCTAGTATTTTAGTCTCAAGTTTTACTGCTTAAGCCTCTATTCAATGCTTTTTGTAGGCGTGATCTTTAGGGTTATCCTTGACTGTAAACTTTTGTCCTTGTATCATTCACCTTGCGGTGCTTAGGGACTCCGGGGACTTTATACCAAATGCTCTCCACTGATGTTCATATGGTGAAATCTAGTTTATCACCAGCTTTTCTGATGGGCTTATCAAGGGTTTCTTTAGTGTCTGAAATTTTGGCAGAATTTTCTGAGCTAGAGAATACCTTCATCTAAACCAACTCTGGATGGTAATAATGAAGAGGAAGACATATTGATCCAAAAATGGCTTGCTGGATATACATTTTTGTCCCCTGCGGCACTTCTGAAAACTTCTGTACATATATATCATGATCTTAAAGTGACAGATGACATCTGCAGAAAATGGTTTTCTTTTAGGCTGAAGGTTTTGCTGCCAAAGGACATCACAATGTTAAACTGAAGTGGCATATTAAGGGAACACATATGTTGAAGGAATCTTGAGCTTTGCACTAAAGGAGACTGAAAATGATGATTGAGAAGGTGAAAATATTTACCTTTCTCTTATTTTTGGTAGAGAATGTATACAGGAATTAAAACTATGATTAATGGAAATAAAAATGCCTTACTCTTAAGCATTGCCAAGAATGTCATGCTTTCATGTTGCAGAACAATTTTAATTCCCAAAAGCATTCACTGGTCATCTCGTACGTTTGTAGATTAGCTCTTTAACTAATAAGAATTAGAGGCATGCAGCATATTTAAGAATTTTGAGAATAGTCTTCTGTTTTAATCTGTTACATCTTGGGGTTATTTTCTTGGAGAAATAGACATAGGGCAATACTCTGACTGGTTTTTGTATTGCCTCTCATGTTTTACTGCACTAGCAGAATGTCATTATTTTCCTTTCTGTGCCCCTGCAGAGGAAAAACTGCATCGTTCCTACAAGGAAACTGGGGGCTCATTAGGCACAGTGAGCACACCTGGTGGAGGGCAGCCATGGAGCACAGGCGGAAGCAGAAAGGGACAGTGACATGGACATGAGAGATACAGGGAGCAGCTGGTCACCAAACACAATA
>NW_012108142.1:835925-912053 GCF_000951045.1 Mandrillus leucophaeus | reverse complement strand
CACAGCAACTGGTGGCAACTAAAAATAATCCGCTTTACTACCAGCTAAGAATCTGGTCATATGTGGCTGATGGACAATGTGCACGAAGAAGATTTAGGATCCCTCTATCCGTGGCTTCTCTCCAGCCCACTCATCAGCTTAGTTTGCTGCCATTTGAAAGCTATTGAAAAGCCATTAACAGGCAGGACCGGGAGAGCCGCACTGCAGCACACCTCCGTGCAGCAGAATGTGGCTGCATGTGAACACCAATTAGAGCTGACTATTCTCGGGATTGTGGTACTCGGGGCTGTGTCAATCAAGGGTGCTACAATAGCACGTGCAGCAGCGGTGCCTCAAGACCCACCGGGGAGAGGCTTATCTTAACTCCAGCTGCCGAATGAGAATGAGTTTGAAGCTTTTTGCAGGATCATGGAACAGAGCCTCCATGCAATAGTGCATCCTGAGGTAAACTGTTACCTGAGTAAGGGCTTTAAGTAATGCATTTCCTGGGAACGACAGTTGTGACAGAAGAGAATGCTGGAACCCGTAGCAAGATTCCTGTCTGAAATGGAAAGATGTCTCACTATCATTTTATCAAGTGCTGTAAGTAAGCTTGATGTTCTGCTCATGTGTTTATTTGTCTTGTTGAAGTATTATTTTGTGCAGATGCCAAAATTAAGGCAGGTCTCCTGGTATACCACATTCCCATAAGTGACATAGACTGTTGACTCAGAAGAATATTTTACAGGCTGGATATATTTCCTTTTAATTTCAGATTGGGAAATAATTCCAATGTGATCCAAATGCTAATAGCACAGAGATCTTTAAAACTTTAGCTTTAAAAAAAATGATTCATAAACACAGCAACCAAAAAAAAAAAAAAAACCCAGCAACACATGGAAAGAAATTATAAAAGCATATTTTTGCTCATTGGCACATGTTAATAAAGTACATAAAAACTAAGTTTATTCATATATGGCTGAGGTCATTTAGCTAGTATTTTAGTCTCAAGTTTTACTGCTTAAGCCTCTATTCAATGCTTTTTGTAGGCGTGATCTTTAGGGTTATCCTTGACTGTAAACTTTTGTCCTTGTATCATTCACCTTGCGGTGCTTAGGGACTCCGGGGACTTTATACCAAATGCTCTCCACTGATGTTCATATGGTGAAATCTAGTTTATCACCAGCTTTTCTGATGGGCTTATCAAGGGTTTCTTTAGTGTCTGAAATTTTGGCAGAATTTTCTGAGCTAGAGAATACCTTCATCTAAACCAACTCTGGATGGTAATAATGAAGAGGAAGACATATTGATCCAAAAATGGCTTGCTGGATATACATTTTTGTCCCCTGCGGCACTTCTGAAAACTTCTGTACATATATATCATGATCTTAAAGTGACAGATGACATCTGCAGAAAATGGTTTTCTTTTAGGCTGAAGGTTTTGCTGCCAAAGGACATCACAATGTTAAACTGAAGTGGCATATTAAGGGAACACATATGTTGAAGGAATCTTGAGCTTTGCACTAAAGGAGACTGAAAATGATGATTGAGAAGGTGAAAATATTTACCTTTCTCTTATTTTTGGTAGAGAATGTATACAGGAATTAAAACTATGATTAATGGAAATAAAAATGCCTTACTCTTAAGCATTGCCAAGAATGTCATGCTTTCATGTTGCAGAACAATTTTAATTCCCAAAAGCATTCACTGGTCATCTCGTACGTTTGTAGATTAGCTCTTTAACTAATAAGAATTAGAGGCATGCAGCATATTTAAGAATTTTGAGAATAGTCTTCTGTTTTAATCTGTTACATCTTGGGGTTATTTTCTTGGAGAAATAGACATAGGGCAATACTCTGACTGGTTTTTGTATTGCCTCTCATGTTTTACTGCACTAGCAGAATGTCATTATTTTCCTTTCTGTGCCCCTGCAGAGGAAAAACTGCATCGTTCCTACAAGGAAACTGGGGGCTCATTAGGCACAGTGAGCACACCTGGTGGAGGGCAGCCATGGAGCACAGGCGGAAGCAGAAAGGGACAGTGACATGGACATGAGAGATACAGGGAGCAGCTGGTCACCAAACACAATACGAGGCTGCCCTTTCCTGCCTTATGTTCTGTTTTAGTTGAATTATTTGATTGTAGAATTTCAGAAAATTATAGGCATTTCAGAAAACTGATGATGTTAACGGGAGCCTGTGAGATATTTCTCTTAGCATGCTAGTATAAGAGATGAAATCTAAAATTAATGAATTTAAACATTGCTGGTGCATTTCTGAAAGTAATTAGCAACTACCTACTAAAGATCTGAGTGCTTTCTAAGCTTTGAGTGTGACGGTCTATAAAATGGAAAGGAAGCATGAATATTCTGAAATGCTTACTTTACTAGAGAAATGGTGCGATGTGTTAAGGAGTTCAGAAATTTTCCTGCATTCTGTGCTGAACTAGTGAAGGGTGTTTTATGAAAAGAACACATCTTGAGCTGTATCTTAGAAGGATGAAAAAAATATAGAAGGCGGCCAGGCGTGATGGTTCACGCCTGTAATCCCAGTACTTTGGGAGGTCAAAGTGGGTGGATCACCTGAGGTCAGGAGTTTGAAACCAGCCTGGCCAACATAGTGAAATCCTGTCTCTACTAAAAATACAAAATTTTGCTGGGTGTGGTGGTGGGAGCCTGTAATCCCAGCTACTCGGGAGGTTGAGGTAGGAGAATTGCTTGAACCCGGGAGGTGGAGGTTACAGTGAGCCAAGATCGTGCCATTGCACTCCAGCCTGGGCGACAAAACTCCACCTGCACCCCCCTCCCCCCAAAAAAGTGCCTTATGGTATCCTAAGGATTTATTGATAAGGGTCATAATTCATGGTTTAATGGTTGTTCCTGATGCATAAGATTTTCCCAAATTGTTGTCTCCCATATTGGGCTGATCTGCTGGCGAGATTCCTTGGCCTTTGTCACACTCCATTCCTTCTTCGCCTGTCCTGCATTTCTACCACATATCTGTCATTAGGAGCCGGATTTATCACCATAGCATGTTCACTTCCAAGCCAGGCAGCAATGCAGGAACTGGATGAATTCCAGGGCAGGAGCAGGATCTTCTGAAATGTGCAACATTAGCATCCCATGTGCTCCTAGCGAATCAGAAGCCTGCGGGTGTGATGCTGGGTGACCGATAACTAATGCTCGCAAGGAACTTCTGGTCACCTGGGAAAATACTCATCATCTAAGGTGAAAAAGATTATACACTTCAAGGTGGAAACTTAATCTAACAGTTGTTATCTCCAGTTTATAATATTACCTGTTACTTTGTAAAAATAAAAATTACTCTATTTTAGAGAAGGGTTAAAAACTAGAGTGTAAAAATTTACTGTGGAAGCAGGATGTAGCAGGAAAGTGTCGGAACGCCACAGCAAAATGTGCAGGCGTTTCATGCATCTTGGTAGCTGAGAAGTAGCTTTAGACAGATCTGCGGTGAGAGCCAGTCTCAGAGCCCTGTGCCTGCTGAGAGGTAACACGTGAACGTGACCAGGCCGCAGAAGAGGAGCAAGCAGGAATGAGAAATGGAACTCGAGGGAGTAATGGGCTCACAGAACTTTAAGGCCATGTGAGACTTGAAACTATTTTTGTTTTACTCTTAATGAACTGAAGCGGAGGCTTGAGGTTTACCTGTGGAGTTCCCTTCACATGCCTCTGGGGGTGAAGCATTGAAATAACTACACTTGGCCTATTTCTCTCCTGGTTCAGCTCTTCTCTAAGCATACGGGTTTGGGGCAGCATTGTTTGCAGCAGGAGCAAGGTTAAAGTTATTTAAAATGAATATTCTCCAGAGCTGCTAATTCATTTACAACAACTAAGAATGAATTGTACCAGAAAACCTGTTACTTTATATGTTGTATTAGTCAGGGCTCTCTTGAGGGTCAGAACTAGTAAGATAGATGCATATATAAAAGGGAGTTTATTAAGGAGAATTAACTCACACAATCACAAGGTGAGGTCCCACAATAGGCTGTCTGCAAGCTGAGGACCAAGGAAGCCAGTCGGAGTCCCAAAATATCAAAAGTAGGAAAGCTGACAGTGTAGCCTTTAGTCTGTGGTCAAAGGTCCAAGAGTCCAAAAGCGGAAGAACTTGGAGTCCAGTGGTCAAAGGCAGGAAGCATCCAGCAAGACAGAAACATGTAGGCTGGAAGACTCAGCCAGCCTGGTTCTTCCATGTTCCTCTGCCTGCTTTTATCCCAGCTGCACTGGCAGCTGTTTAGATGGTGCCCACCCAGATTGAAGGTGGATCTGCCTCTCCCAGTCCACTGACTCAAATGTTAATCTCCTTTGACATCACCCTCGCAGACACACCCAGGAACAATACTTTGCATCCTTCAGTCCAACCAAGTTAACACTCAGTATTAATGATCACACATATTAAACATGTTTTATGATACCAAGGTTAAAACCCAGTTTTTTCCTCAAGGCACTCATGCTCATGAACACCACCTCCAGTAAAACGCTTTCCTCACTTTTCTAGCTATTGCACACACTGTTCACTCGTTCAAGAACTTTCACTGCAGTGGTTCTGCAATTCTCTGACGCTCCCTCCATCTCCTCACTCTCCCATATTCTGCTCTCTGCCTGGTCTAGCCCCCGTGGTCCATTGCTGAAGCCACTTCACTCCTTGCCCTCACCTCCCTCTGTTCCACTCAAGTGATGAGTACCTACCCGAGGTGGAACCCCCCTTTCCAGCATGTCTGTCCTTGCTCCAGAGCAGCTGGATGACGCTTGAAGGAGGACATCAGAGCAAAAGCAGACTGATTTCATTTAACAGCATGACCAAATGTCTCTCCCAGGTAGGCGACACTCTCCTGTACCCTCGTCATGTTTCTATGGTAGGCACGACTGCTCATGCCTGGAGACCCCTTCTTCTAACTCTAATCTCCCAGGCTGAGGAGTTACAAACCTACCCTCCCACCATTAAGTCTGCAAGGTGTCTGCGCATGAATTCCTCTTTGCCCACTTCTCATCTGCACTCCTGAATTTCCTCCTGTGTGTCCAAGGGCAGCGTGCTTGGGATTCTCCTTCTGCCTCCTCCAAGCTTGCATTCCCCTCAGCTCTGCCCTTTCTGTCCTGCATCAACTTCCATCAGAGTGAATATGTGGCCAATGCATCCATCTTCCAATAAGCAAACGTCCCCCCTTGTTCTCTCTTCGCTCTGGCCACCACCTCATTTCCTTGTTTGCAGGTCATACCTTGAAACGATTGCCCATGCATGTGGCCTCCGACCTTCATCTCTTTGTCTCCTCTTCCATGACTGCATCCCGCTGCTTTCCTTCACCAATCAACGGAATCCACTTTACTTAAACCACCTTTGCTGTCTCTTATACACATCTAGATGTGTATAAGAGACAGGAAGAGGAGCAAGCAGGAATGAGAAATGGAACTCGAGGGAGTAATGGGCTCACAGAACTTTAAGGCCATGTGAGACTTGAAACTATTTTTGTTTTACTCTTAATGAACTGAAGCGGAGGCTTGAGGTTTACCTGTGGAGTTCCCTTCACATGCCTCTGGGGGTGAAGCATTGAAATAACTACACTTGGCCTATTTCTCTCCTGGTTCAGCTCTTCTCTAAGCATATGGGTTTGGGGCAGCATTGTTTGCAGCAGGAGCAAGGTTAAAGTTATTTAAAATGAATATTCTCCAGAGCTGCTAATTCATTTACAACAACTAAGAATGAATTGTACCAGAAAACCTGTTACTTTATATGTTGTATTAGTCAGGGCTCTCTTGAGGGTCAGAACTAGTAAGATAGATGCATATATAAAAGGGAGTTTATTAAGGAGAATTAACTCACACAATCACAAGGTGAGGTCCCACAATAGGCTGTCTGCAAGCTGAGGACCAAGGAAGCCAGTCGGAGTCCCAAAATATCAAAAGTAGGAAAGCTGACAGTGTAGCCTTTAGTCTGTGGTCAAAGGTCCAAGAGTCCAAAAGCGGAAGAACTTGGAGTCCAGTGGTCAAAGGCAGGAAGCATCCAGCAAGACAGAAACATGTAGGCTGGAAGACTCAGCCAGCCTGGTTCTTCCATGTTCCTCTGCCTGCTTTTATCCCAGCTGCACTGGCAGCTGTTTAGATGGTGCCCACCCAGATTGAAGGTGGATCTGCCTCTCCCAGTCCACTGACTCAAATGTTAATCTCCTTTGACATCACCCTCGCAGACACACCCAGGAACAATACTTTGCATCCTTCAGTCCAACCAAGTTAACACTCAGTATTAATGATCACACATATTAAACATGTTTTATGATACCAAGGTTAAAACCCAGTTTTTTCCTCAAGGCACTCATGCTCATGAACACCACCTCCAGTAAAACGCTTTCCTCACTTTTCTAGCTATTGCACACACTGTTCACTCGTTCAAGAACTTTCACTGCAGTGGTTCTGCAATTCTCTGACGCTCCCTCCATCTCCTCACTCTCCCATATTCTGCTCTCTGCCTGGTCTAGCCCCCGTGGTCCATTGCTGAAGCCACTTCACTCCTTGCCCTCACCTCCCTCTGTTCCACTCAAGTGATGAGTACCTACCCGAGGTGGAACCCCCCTTTCCAGCATGTCTGTCCTTGCTCCAGAGCAGCTGGATGACGCTTGAAGGAGGACATCAGAGCAAAAGCAGACTGATTTCATTTAACAGCATGACCAAATGTCTCTCCCAGGTAGGCGACACTCTCCTGTACCCTCGTCATGTTTCTATGGTAGGCACGACTGCTCATGCCTGGAGACCCCTTCTTCTAACTCTAATCTCCCAGGCTGAGGAGTTACAAACCTACCCTCCCACCATTAAGTCTGCAAGGTGTCTGCGCATGAATTCCTCTTTGCCCACTTCTCATCTGCACTCCTGAATTTCCTCCTGTGTGTCCAAGGCCAGCGTGCTTGGGATTCTCCTTCTGCCTCCTCCAAGCTTGCATTCCCCTCAGCTCTGCCCTTTCTGTCCTGCATCAACTTCCATCAGAGTGAATATGTGGCCAATGCATCCATCTTCCAATAAGCAAACGTCCCCCCTTGTTCTCTCTTCGCTCTGGCCACCACCTCATTTCCTTGTTTGCAGGTCATACCTTGAAACGATTGCCCATGCATGTGGCCTCCGACCTTCATCTCTTTGTCTCCTCTTCCATGACTGCATCCCGCTGCTTTCCTTCACCAATCAACGGAATCCACTTTACTTAAACCACCTTTGTGTGGCAAAATCCAGTGGACACCAGACCTGCCTCATGTTTGTTAATTTCTGATGTGATTAGCACCCCTTGTTTTGCAGCTCTTGGGGGTTTTCTCTTAATTCACTGGCAGCTTTCCTCCACCCCAGTTGCTGGCTTTCTCTTCTTCTTCGGCATGGCCTTAACACTTTCTTTGGACAACCTCATCCATTCTCATGGCTTTAAGCATCATCTGTATTTCTCCCACACATGAACCTTTAACCCAGGTGTCCCCTTAGGCAGCCCTCCCTTCTGTCCCTTAACAACATGGACATCTTTTCTGGCAAATTATGTGTCTAGGTATTGTTTCTTGATAGCTAAGTATGGTAATAGTCTATAGCATTTATTAAACCATGCATTTATTAAACTGTTCTTTTTTGACAGGCATTAAGACATTCTGTTTAAGTATTTTGGCTTATAGGAATATTGATTCACAAGAGTGGTAACACTGAATCAAATGGTAGGTGTAGTTTAAGGTTTTGTAGAAACTGCTAGATTTCTTTCCAGTGTGGAGTAGCACTTCAGATTACCACAACCAGCAAGCAAAGAACGTGCATCCCTGCGCCTCAGCCAACCCGGAAACATGGCATCCTCACAAAACGATGTCAACTCCATCGTCGAAATACGGTTTCCTGTGAGGCTCTCCATTTTATGTAATAAATAGTTAAGGGTGTTCCCCCACTTTATCTAGTCCAATTTCTTCATATCTGTTTTCATTATTTACGTTGGGTTTTTAATCCTTTTACTTATCAATTTCATGTAAACTTTTTTGTAAGGAAATATTAATGTTTCTCTTGACATGAATGTGGTGAAGATGGTTTTCCTATTATTTTTCTTTTTTTCTTTTTCTTTTTTTTTTTGAGGGAATCTCACTCTGTCACCCAGGCTGGAGTGCAGTGGTGCCATCTTGGCTCACGGCAATCTCCACCTCCCTGGTTCAAGTGATTCTCGTGCCTCCGCCTTCCAAGTAGCTGGGACTACTGGCATGTACCACCACACCCGGCTAATTTTTTATTTTTAGTAGAGATGGGTTTTCACCATGTTGGTCAGGCTGGTCTCGACCTCAGGTAATCCGCCTGCCTCGACCTCCCAAACTAGTGGGATTACAGGCGTGAGCCACCGTGCCCCGCCAGTTTTCCTATTTTTGACTTTTGCCTTTGTTTTGGGTGTTTGATGGCATCTAATTTTTTACTAATTGTATAGAAAAATATGTCTCTGTTTTGTGGATTTTGGTTTCATGTATTGCTTTGCATAGCCTATTTATTCTAAAGCTAAATTAGTTTTCTATGTCTTAATCTAAACTTTTATTTTTATATTTTAAATTTTAATTCATGTGGAATTAAGGTGTATGTGTGATTTAAGATAAGAGTTACTTCTTTCCCCCCTTTCATTTCTGCATGCACAACACCTACTGAATTGAAATTTGCTTTTATTGCATTCTAAATTTCTAAGTATATTTGCATCCATTTCTGGTTTATGTTTTGTTACACTGATCCATCGATTTAGTTTAAGATTATACTGTGTTCATTATCTTTGCTTTTGATAACTTTTGAGATATGATAAGATAAATCTCTCCTGATTAGTGTTCATGACATTCTTAGATATTCTCAAATATTTACTTTTCTGTCCAATATTAAAATATTAAAATAATTTCAACTAGTCTTAAATGAAAAATATTTCCCAAGGGTGTTTTTTGTTTGTTTGTTTTTTGTTTTTTTTCTGTGCATGCGTGTGTGTGTGTGTGTGTGTGTGTGTGTGTGTCTTGCTCTGTCGCCAGGCTGGAATTCAGTGGCACAGTCTCAGCTCACTGCAACCTCCACCTCCTAGCTTCAAGCAATTCTCCTGCCTCAGCCTCCCGAGTAGCTGGGACTACAGGGGCATACCACCACATCTGGTGAATTTTTGTATTTTTAGTAAAGACGGGGTTTCACCCTGTTCGCCAGGAGGGTCTTGATCTCTTTACCCCTTGATCTGCCTGCCTCGGCCTCCCAAAGTGCTGGGATTACAGGCGTGAGTCACTGCGCCCAGCCCCAAGTTTTTTTTGTTGTTGTTGTTATTTTACAAATGCACCCAGCGTTTCAAATTTAAAAACGTATTATAATAAGATCTAGAGATTTATAGGACCTATATTCTCCTAAATAAATTAGTTTCAATACATAGCGTGATGACTCCAAACTGAGACTGATCTTTGTGACACTGTATCTCTAATTATAGGAATCTTATATTACTTTTACCCACACTATTTTATAAATACTGTTCAAATAAATGATGTCCTCATACTAGTGTTAAGTCTAGGATGTATAAACATAATGCAATTAAGAGAAAGATAGAAATCATTAAATATGCTGCTAAGGGAAATCTTGAACCTCAGATATCCATATCTGTGTCCATATCCAGATCTATTCTATGCCTCCATCTCTATGTATGTATGCATATATACACACGTATGATATATAAAATGATAAACTTAGAGTATATGTCTCTTGTTCAGCCTTTATACATTTGACTTTTATACAGACTTTCAAGAACATCATGGGCTGCTTTTGCACCGATGACCTGATGATATATCTTTGTGTTTTGCTCCGTGTTGAAGTTGCATTATTTAAGGCTTGCCATTGTATCTGGAGGGTTTCACACTAATGTCCTTACTCGGCATCTGTTGTTCTACTTGGATACCCTTCCTTTTAGGTGGTTTGGTGAATGGAGAGCATTCCTTATGCTTTCAACAGTTGGCCCAGACGCAGTATCACATTAAAGACATAAACATGCCACAGTAACTTAACTGAGCTGGATAGATTAAGTCGGCTTTAGTTTCCTTTTATTTTATTCATTTATTCAGTCTTTAATTCATGTATTTATTTATTCATGACTTCAAGAAATATTACTTAACTCCTGGTCGTTTTCAAGGACTAGTCTAATGGCTAAAGATACAAAGATGGCCAGGCACAGTGGCTCACACTGTAATCTCAGCTCTTTGGGAGGCCGAGGCGGGCCCATCACTTGAGGCCAGGAGTTTGAAACCAGCCTGACCAACATGGCAAAATCCCATCTCTACCAAATATACAAAAATTAGCTGGGGATTGTGGCATATGCCTGTAATCCTAGCCACTTGGGAAGCTGAGGCAGGAGCATCGCTTGAACCCAGGAGGTGAAGGTGGCAGTGAGCTGAGATCATACCATTGCACTCCAGCCTGGGTGACACAGTAAGACTCTGTCTCAAAAATAAATATATTAATTAATTAATTAATTAAAAATAAAGATACAAAGATGAACAAGCAAGCTAACATTCCTACTCTCTTGAAATCACCATACCAGTATGTAAGACAGAGTAGGTAAGTAAAGAGATGTTGATAACAACTTTTGGTGGCATCAACTAACATAAGAAAAATAAAGCTGTTTAATGAACTAATGAGTGACCTGGAAGCAGAGTAGATGTGAGGGGTAATTTTAAATAGACTGTTAAGAGAAAATCACTCTCAAGAAGTGATCTCTAAGTTACTGAATGGAGTGAGTGAGTCAGCAACGTGAAGACCTGTGGGAAAAGTGTGCCACACAGAGGGAACAGCAAGTGCGAAGACCCTGAGGCGGGAATGAGCATGTTCCACATTGTTAAACTAGAGAATCTAGGCTGTCAAAAGTTACGGTTTTTGTTTCATTTTTTGTTAATTCTTCCCAAACTAATAGGTCAATACTACTTTTGATTTCAGAGTTACTTACTTAAGCTAATATCCCAGGTCTCTACGTCCCTTTACTTCCAAACTTTTTAAAAAATTCATTGCTTCGTGCTCCTCAAATACCTTTCCATTCAAACATGGCATTTTATCTCCCACACTGTTACTCTACTGAAACATCAGACTGTCTTTTTGGTTCCCATTTATCTCAAATTATTTGCACATTTTCACTCAGTGACCATCTCTAACTTCTTAACCTCTCACTCTTGCTTTTCTAAAAATAATTGTCCTTGTAACTCTGACTCGTTCCTGCCCCTCTCACTTTCCCCACCTACGCCCATGTTTTAAGTTTTTCAATCATTCACTCATGCCAGACATTTTGCCACGCACTCAGTTTATATGTATAAATAGCATTTTTTTCTACAAGAAATTCACCATCTAGAGGAAAAATTGAAAATGAATAATGAATTTTCAATTTCCACCTGTAAGTCAGTATTATGAGACAAGACAGGGAAAGGCACCCAGTTGTGCCATGAGGAAGGTGTGTGTGAAGCCAGGGCAAGCTCCTCAGAGTGGGCAGAAGGCGTTTCAGGATGAAGAGGGATTTACTGAAGATCAATGGATGAGGAAGCCAGGGAGGGAAGAAGGCCTGCACAGAGCACCGTATTGTGACCGCATGGTGCATTCAAAGCAAAGAGATGGAGAAAGAAGAACAATGTGCAGTAGTTGGACAAATCTGATGTGTTTTTGTGTTACTCATTATGCCAGGGGGGGAGTTCCTTAAATGATTTTCAAGAGTGAGGGATGTGATCAGCTTTGCATTTTAGATCTGTCATTCTGATGGTACTGTAGAGTATGGATTAAAGGAGAGACTGAAAATGGTAGAAGCCTTGAAATCGCCCAGGTGACAGCTTAAATCAGGAGGGTGGAGATGTGGATAGGGAGGCATGGTCTGACTAGAGAGGTATTTATAAGGTGGAATGAACAGAATTTATTATCTTGCTTGGTGAAAAATTCTCTTTTAAAAACATACATATCCTATGTAGGGTAATTATTTCATCTCTACCATCTTTGTGGCTGGGTTCCAGGAAAATCTATCAGGCTGTGTCCCTCATTGGGATCTCCTGATCTGCACTATTCAAACCCAAGCAGACCCCTGTATCCTATCAGCACTTCAAACCTGCACCGTCCAGACGGAATCTATGCTCTTCCTTCCTAAACCTGAATGTCTCGACCCTGAATGACATAGGAGCCAGAGGTCAGGTTTAGAATTTTGTAAGGAGTTTTTCTGAAAGCAACTGGCATCCACTAAGATGGAATTCTTAGGAATTCCTAAAAGTGGAAAGTAAAGATTTGTGTTAGAAAGATCGACTATACAGAACAAATGGGAGGGAGCAGTGGTGCAGTCTGGGAGGCCAGGTGGGTGGCTCTTAGGACGACCCACATGGGTGAAGAATTTGTGTTGGTGATTGACCTGAGCATGGAGAAAACTGGATGAATTTGAAAAATACTTCAGTTCCAGGACCTTGAGGCCTTGGGACAATTTAGGCATTGTGGAGTATACAATACGTGGAATATTCAAGGCACTTAGGTTTGCATGTGAACAGCTATGTGTACGGTGTTACTAAGCTTCAGATGGGAAGGACAGGCTCAGACATGCCGAGTCCCACGATATCCAAGAGGAACTGTCCAGTGTGTAGCCATAGACACATACCTGCAGCTCAGGTGAGAGATGTCTATTTGAAATAGGCATGGGAGTTGTTAGCTTACTGGTTTCATTTAAGCCACGGGAGGAGAGGAAATAGGTGACAAGGAAACAGATGGCTCAGGTCAGAAATTTTAGAAGGGCAGATAAAGGATGAGTGGTTCACAAAGGAGTTAAGATGTCTTCAATCAACAACTCAGGTAACACTGCTTCAGGAGGCAGGGTCTGCTAAGCAGCCTGGCCTAAAGTGAGAAGATCACAGTGCAAGCTGGAGCAGCATCCTCTGGAGTAACCGATGAGGAGGCCATTAGTGATATGGACACAGAGCAAGGCCAGGAGAGAGGAGCATGGAGTTCTACCTGCAATGACTTGAGCTGCAATTGGAAGGGAATGAAGAGTACAGAACACATAGAAGCTTTGGCTACTAAAAGGAAAAATACACACAGGGCAGTTGGTGGAGGAGGTTGTGCCGCTCCAAAATGCTTTATTTTTTTTGAGAGAGGAAACACATAAGCAGTTTTAAATTTACTGTATCAAAAGTGGGTCACACGTGTTGATATGTGCATTTTCTTCCTCATCTTCAGAAAGTGAAACCCATCTATCGTTTCACACTCAGCCTCTGCCTGTGGTCCACAGCCCTCCAGAATTTGTTCTATATTTACAGAGAGTGAACAGAAAATCATCAAAGGCCACGTGTTGGGTCTGGGTTTTGTTTTTTAAACTTTTGGCCTCCTACAATGATTTGAGAAACTGGAGTAACCGGTAACAACAACCTTAAGAACAACAAGACAGGTTTGGTTGAGGTTTGACATAAAGGAAACTTTGTTTTTCACTAATTTTCATAAATTAATGCTAGAATAGAACACACAACTTCATGGTTTAAGAGTGGTGGTTCTGTCAAAATAAACCTTCTTGGCAGTACTATGAAAACCTGTTCCAAACCACGTTCAATGATGCTTTGCTTTCTGAGGAGAAAGCTCCATATTGTGGAGTCCATTTAAGTAATTCTTAAACTGGAGTTTTAAATTCACTTGTGCATTCAGAAAATGCTCAAGAGGTCACTGTTGAAATTTCAGTCAATATGTCATCTTCACATATAGTCGTGGTTGCAAAAGTTTATTGGATGCTGCTCAATACTTTAAAACAAGATAAGCATGCAAATGGAAATTTGAGGCAACCTTTTGTGAATCAATGGTGAATTCTAACTACTCTACCGTTTGGGCTAGTTCACCTTAACACAGTCTTTTGCTAATAGAAAGGGGTCGAGAGAAGGATAACTAAAGGCAAACAGCTTCAGGGTCTTCTGAATGAGGAAAGATGAAAGAGACTTGAGTTATTGATTATCTAGAAATGAGAAGTGACAGGAAAGACAGGCACAAATTAACTAATGGTTTTGTGGAAATCAATTGGCCATTCTCCTTCGTTCAAGTTGTTAGTAGAAAAAGAGGAAGAGAGTCATTGAAGTGGGCCAGCAACAAATATGAGATTAATGAAAGACATTCCTCCTGCTGCCCCTAACTATATTAAAGTCATTGCTGCAAAGTATTATTGGGGAAAAATGCCATTCAAAACTTCAATTGTTTCTACATGTCTAGTTCATCATTCTCCACTCTGAACAACTTTACCTATTAGGTTTGTCTTTGGAGGACCGAGTTGAGTTTGAACCCCTTCCACACAGCACTCATGAGCTGAATTTATGCAGGGTGACACTTTGCTTCACCTTCTCCATTCTCAGGGAATCCTAAACAAGTTTTAATTTCCCTTTCGTCTCACAGTGATACATAAAGCACATCACCTGTGATGTACCCACAAAATCAGTTGAAATGAAATTCAGTAAATCATGGCCTGGCGTACTTGGCCAGTGTGAGCTGTGATAACAAGGGCAGCCACGCAGGTTGGGCAGGGAGGCAGCACATCCCTCCACAATCATTCGGGGAGACTCCACGGCTACTTAAGGGACCACAGGGACAATCCTTGGGTCTCTTGGCTACTTTCCAATTTTTATCATCACTTTACTCTTCTAGGGCTTGGTACTTGATTTCCTTGTTTGAAAAACGAGGCCGATGATACCATCCCAATTCATTTCCTAGATAGCTGTGAAAGTCAATCCATTTCTTAATAACTTCTCCCTCCCTTTATTCTTTCCTTTATCCATTATACAGTCACCCAACTATGCAGTCAGCTCTAACTGAGCCACTGCAAGGTACCGTGCAGGTACAGGCACTGCCCGTGGCATGAGACTGTGGATGTGAAAGGACGTGTTTTTTGCCTGAACCCCAGTCTGCAATCTAGTGACAACATGTGAAAGCTCTTGCAAATGTGTGATGTACCATGCAGATTGAGAGACTGGGGCAGGAATGGAGTTACTGTGCTATTCCCCACTATAACCAGACACTTTGGTAACTTTGGGTATTTTCTGTTTATTTCTTTTTGGAGACGATGTCTTGCTCTGTCACCCAGACTGAAGGGGAATGGCGTGACCTTGGTTCAAGAGATTCTCATGCCTCAGCCTCCCGAGTAGCTGAGATTACAGGCATGTGCTATCATGGCCAGCTAACTTTTGTATTTTTAGTAGAGACAGGGTTTCACCATGTTGGGCAGGCTGGTCTCAAACTCATGACCTCAGGTGATCTGCCTGCCTGGGCCTCCCAAAGTGCTGTGATTACAGGTGTGAGCCACCATGCTTGGCCTTTGGGTGTTTCTTTTATCTGACTCCTCTGATTTATAGCAAGTGACAGAGGCTGGCATCTGTTTACAAGACTTCTTTTCCATCATTTGAAAAATAATTAGTTTTATTTACTAATCATACCCCCCAAATTTTCTCTTTTTAAAAATGTTCATTATGACAGCACATAACTGAATCCCCTCAGTATTTTGTAGATTTATTTCAATGCTTTGCCTTTTAACTTTCTGCAAGTCTGGTTCCAAATGTAACTATATTCCAGTATTGTTTTGGTCTATTTTGTTCAGTCAGGTTTATGGAGGTATAATTTACATACAGAGCTTATTTTTAGGTGTATAGTTAAACAAATTTTGACAAATGAAAACCACCAAGTAAGTGACCCACAATGAAGGTGCAGAATAGTTTTCTCACTCCAAAGAGTTCCCTTGTGTCCTTTATAGTCCATCTCCTTCCATAATCACTAGCCTCTGTCAATCACAGATCTGATTTCTGTTTTTATAGCTTTGCCTTTTCCAGAATGTCATGTAAATGATGCTGTACAATATGTGATCTTCTGAGATTGGCTTTTTAAATTCAACATCATGCCCTTGAGATCCAGCCAAGTGGTTGTCTACCAATGTTTCTTTCTTTTAATTGCTGAGTGGTATTTAGTGGTGTGGGTGTACCATGGCTTGTTGAACTATTTGCCTATTGAAAGACACTCTGGTTGATTGTAGCTTTTGTCTATTACAAGTAAAGTCACTATGAAGAATCCTGTACTGGTTCGTGTGTGGACATAAGTTTTCATTTCCTTTAGTACATGTTCAAGGGTGCAATGGCTGGGTATGGCAAATGTGTTTAGTTGTTTAAAGAGACTGGCTTTCATTCTGTAGCCTGATGCATCTGGCAGTCATCCATGTTGATGCATATGTCGCAGGTTGATTCCTTTTTATTGTTGAGTAGGGTTCTCTTTTATGGATATATCACAGTGTGTGCACCCCATTCACTAGTTTGTTGGCATTTATTTGTTTCCAGTTTGGGGCTCTTATGAGTAGAGCCTTTATAAATATTCAAAGACAAGTTTGTTTGTTTTGCATGGGTGCATGGTTTTATTTGCCTCAGGTAAACACTCAAATACTTAGGACTGGGATTTCCCTTGTATCTTGACACACTGAAATTCCTGGTCTGCCATGGAGGATTTCACTGGCAGAAATCATAAAAATGCTGTAGTCAAACCTTTGTGATTTAATTATTAAGCCATGAGATGGAAATATTAGATAAACCATTCTGCTTTCAAAAAATCTCAGTTGGGCAAGTTCTTCACAGAATATTTCTGAACTTTCTCCTTCCATTGCATCCATTATGTCCTGGGCCCAGTTTCCTGGGTCCAGCCTGGGGTTCCTCTTTCTTTACCTGGCTCTTGAGTTTTGGATCCTCAGCTCTGAGACTGGAAGAAATTCCTGAGCTCATTCTGCTTACATAATAGGCTTCTGGTTTCCATGGCTGTGTGGTTGGTCTAGCAGTGTCAGCCCGGGGATACTCCCACTGTGTCACTTTTGATGTCTTCCAGCTTCTGATTTCTAGGGTTCTTGCACTCCCACCACTCCATCCCCTTTTTAGATACCTGGTCTCAAATGGTTGGAGCATTTATTCTACCATCTATCTGTCTGTCTATCTGTCTGTCTATCTATCTATCTATCTATCTATCTATCTATCTATCTATCTATCTATCTACCTACCTACCTACCTACCTACCTACTTACCTACCTACCTATCTACCATCTGTTTAAATGACTGCAACCCATGAGCTGAAATAATAAACCTTAATCCTCTTTAACTCTGTTAACACAATGGGAAAACTTTGCTCTTTAAATAATTAGTAGCAGTGGCATTTTTTAATGGAAGACCCATAGTCTGTTTACATTTCAAACTGCTTTGTAAAGAAGAAATTCTTAATGAACTCAAGCTCCAAATTTTTAATTAACAGTCTCTAAAATGCATAGCATTTAACATCTTTTTTTTTTCTTATCTAACATTACCCTTATCTTCATATTGATTCAAGCTTAAATGACATTTCAGAAGTATATTTAAATAATTGGTTTTCGGTAGTGTCAATGAAGGCCATAGAAAGACAAATCTGTGTTCAACCCTCACACCCATGAACAGGCCAAAAGACACTGGTTTAAAAATATAGTCTGGAGTATAGTCTGAAAATATTTTTAGGATGTTTGGTTATTAATGTTTGATGAAGTTAATAGTGGCAATTTTATTCCAAGAGTAT
The DNA here is from genome assembly GCF_000951045.1 of Mandrillus leucophaeus. Classification (NCBI taxonomy): domain Eukaryota; kingdom Metazoa; phylum Chordata; class Mammalia; order Primates; family Cercopithecidae; genus Mandrillus; species Mandrillus leucophaeus. The sequence continues at coordinate 894,526 of NW_012108142.1, read as the reverse complement.
AAGTAGAATAATACCAGCAGCATTCTTTACTGGTTTTCTGAAAATTTAGAAGTTCCAGAGTGTTGTTTTGGGCTGGTTTCTAGCAGTTCTGTGCCTTATCCCTGTACCACCAGGAAACAGTAGCAGAGACATCAGGGGTGGGGACAAGAGAAGAGGCAGTGGCCATGACAGGTCTCCTGAGTCTTCCTCCCTCGTGGTGAGGGCTTACTTTGGACCAGATCTAAGCTAGGTCTGGGCTGTCAGGTCAAGACTGATCATACAATAAAGCTGGTTTGGAGTTAAAACCAAACTTACATTAATAAGATCTGACACATTTTCATGCTACTTACAATAGTATTTGGTAAATGAAATTGAGTCATCAATAGTAATCAATGCACATAAAAGACTGTCATACTTTGGGAGGCCGAGACGGGCGGATCACGAGGTCAAGAGACCGAGACCATCCTGGCTAACATGGTGAAACCCCGTCTCTACTAAAAAAATACAAAAAACTAGCCGGGCGTGGTGGCGGGTGCCTGTAGTCCCAGCTACTCAGGAGGCTGAGGCAGGAGAGTGTCGTAAACCCAGGAGGTGGAGCTTGCAGTGAGCTGAGATCTGGCCAGTGCACACCAGCCTGGGCAACAGAGTGAGACTATCTCAAAAAAAAAAAAAAAAAAGACTGTCATAAATGTTCTTTAATGAAGTCATGTTTCAGCAGTTCTTTTCTTGATTTTCCAGCATCTACAATAGTTTGCAGTGTTGAAAATGACCCCTATACCTTGTAAGTTTAGTATGTACACTGTCTCCTGTAGCTTTAAAACGGCTCTCAATGTGATTCCTAACATTCAGAGAACTCAAACTTGCCTACTCTGTACCCCCGGTCTCTTTCCACCAACCTCCTTCCACCTACCAAAAATAAGGAGTGTGGTTTCGTTCACCTACAAGGATTCTGAGGAAAAGATCTCCAGTAGTTTTGTCCTTACCAGCTGTGACTTTGCTGAGGAAACACACTGAGTTGCAGAAGATGTTGGATCAATGTTGGCTGAAATTACATGGAGGGTGATAGATCAGGAGGAGGCTCTGAGTGTCTGAAAGGAATGCACATGGCCTCAGGTAGCAGTACCGCCCAACACTGCCCATCTCACCCATTTTATCCTCCACATCTACCTTGTGCATCCACCACCTTTCCCTATGCCAAAGAGTTGATGCTGGATCCACAGAGGAAGTGGAATCAGTACCTCCAGGTTTCCCAGCTCAGACTGAACAGGGCATAAGTAGCCCTGCCCCAGAGTGCGGGAAGGTGGGGACTCAAGAGCCAGGCGGGAAACCCTCTTAGAAGTGTTTACAAGGCCATGCACTTACTCCCAGCCCTGCCTCAGCTCTGCCCAAGGTTCAGGCTGACTGTAGGTGACCCCTGTCCCCTGGAACACCACATTTTCCCTGGTTCCTTAGTTTGTGATCATATGTCTGCATGAGGAGAAGATGGTAGCTCCCGTGAAAGGAAAGTAAGAAAGAGGAGGGCTCTTTTTGTTTGTTGCTTTGATTTTCTTTCTTTCCCTTTTTAAAATTTTCTTAATGTATGTGGATTATATCATCCATGATGTAGTTTTTAGCATGCTTTTCTTTCTGTTTGTTCAATTAATTTTTAACACATGACCAAAGATTTTGGAGGCACACAGATGAATCACATAACCCCATTTTATTAATATATTTGGAAAAATATTTTAGTTGATTCTTGATTCAAAATCAGCTATGAAATTGTTGTATTAAAGGGTAGTAAAAGTTATGGAAAAAATCTGTTGTGCATTAAGGGAATTCCTCATGTCTCTCTTCAACTCATGATTAAGCAATCTATGTCATTGTGTAGAATTTGTAAATTGGCATTAAGCATTCCTCTTTGAATTTCAAAATTTTAGTCTTTATTAAATTTCAGATCAAAAGCCATGAACTCTAACTTCTCCAAGCACTGCGTTCTCCTTCCGTCTGAGTGAATTAAGCACTTTCTCTTCTCCTCTCCTTTAGATATACATATATTTAGGCCATTGTGTTATGAAAGTATTGTAAGACTAGTATAATCTGTCAAAAAGAGACAATATTGGTAATTTTGACATTATTTGGAAATAATTAAATGCACCCTTTTGAAAATCACATATTGCAATATTTTCTCATTTTTACAGCTTTAAAATATATAATAGGATGAGATTTCTGCTTGTGTATGTAAACTTATAGGTAGTTTAAAGAAATTGTATGCAGCTAATATCTGTAAAATATTCCAGTTGCTTGATTGACATTTTCTACTAGAAATATTGTCAGCAAACACTATAAATATGTATTCTGATACATATGAATTGATCATTGATACATTTGTATCACAGTCATATGCGTACATATATTTGCCCCTCTTCTAAATCCATGGCATTTTCCCTTGTTATTGATGGTTTTACCTTTATTCTAGTCACTGCAGTTTGAAAGTTCAGAGACCTTTATTTCTCTACTTTCTGACTCCACTTTCTCCCTTGTCACCCAGCAGGGCAATTCACCATCTCGCAAAGGTTCTTTCTCTTCATAATCATTATCATTCACCCTGGCATTGCATTTTTTTTTTTTTGTTCTAACTCAGACTCTCCTAACTTTCACCCAGAATTAGTGCATATGCTTCCTGAAGATGCTCCCCACTGTGTCTCTCTATCAGCTGCTCTGGAAGCCTCCAGATTTTTGATGGACTCCACCATTTTTTTGTAATGCTGTTTGCAAATCTTTAATGGCTCCCTGTGGCAGAACCAAAAATGATGAAACTATTTTTACTCTCTCAGAAATGTGGAGATTCCAATTCTTGTTTTAGTTTTATTTTCAACTTTTCACCCTTATGTATCTTTGCTTCTGCCAAACTGATAAGTGCTTGAAATTATTCTATAACTTCTGCCTGTCTTCCATTTTCTTCTCAACTTAAAATTGAGAATTTTTTTCTCATCTTTGAATTTAAAATTTTTAGCTGTGATCAAATTTCAGATCAAAAGGCACAGAATCTCTAAGTACTAAATTCTCTTTATACGTGAGTTAACTTAGCGCTTTGTCCATTCCTCCTTTTTTAGATATAGGTATATTTCGGTGACTATCTTCTTTATCCTAGCTGGTAAACGATATCAATGCAAAGTAACTGATTAAACTTGTAACATCAAATGCCTAAATACAAAGCTTTGCATATAGCACATTCTGAATAATAGATTTGAATGACTGAATACATTAGCAGATGAATGAATGAATGACCTTTAACATGACAGGACCCTTGATATGCTCTGCAAATGCAACTGTAATCAAAATGGAGATGGCCCCTGTATTCATGAAGTTTATGATCTATAGGGCAGCAGGAAAAGAAGAATACTGATTAAAGTCTCCCTTTCATCATAAGAGCGTAATTATGTGGTGAGCCAACTGCTTTACATCAACTTTTCAGACACCTTCAGATGTTAAAAAGTACAGTGCAAGAATTGGGCTCGATGGGCCATAATGGGACAAAGATGGTTAAACTTAACTTTCATGCTCCAAGAATATGCTCTCTGGTCCTTCTCCGGCTTTAACATTCCCGGGGCTTGGTCAGTGGTGTCTCCATATCCCAGGAAAAGAAGCACTGAATACTGATTTCATTGCCTCTCAACTCTTTCTAACATGTGTGCGTGCTCAACCCTACAGTTATGTCTTCATGACCAGGGCTTTCATCTTCTGCCTTTTTATGTCTTAGTTCATAGCCAAGTGCACAGAAGACATTCAATGGATTCTTTGTTTATGAAGGATCGACTGTCAAGGGAATCGTTGTTCTCATAAGCACAGCACATATCGAACACAAAATATGAAGCTTTCTGATATCAGAAAATGTATTATTTAAAAATAAGTAATATAAATATTCTATATAATACAAAATATAAACTCTTGTTCTACTTGTGGAAATAAGCTATATATTCAAAAGAGGACAGAACTAGTTATGCCAAAGGTGTATGTCCTTTGGCACGAAGAAATAGATCATTATGGATTTTTATATTACATGAGTCACTTGGTTGCCACTGACAGAAATCAACTCATAATGGTTTAAATACAAAAAAGAATGTCTTGGGTTTTATATTTGGAAAATGGCCCTTATACTCAGAAAATCTGAATGCCAATGGCTTCATGTATTGCTGGATCGGGGTCAGGGGATTCGACTGGCATTTTCCATTCTAATTCTCTCTCTCTCTCTCTCTCTTTCTCTCCACCTCTTTCTCTCTCTTTTTCTGTCTCAGAAGAGATTCACCTTGACAGCAAATGGCTATATCCTCATGGACTGATATTAAAACAACAGAGAGGGCATTAAAAAATATTCCTGTGTCTATTTATCAAACTCAAAGGAAAGATCCTGAATTGCTGCACTAGGGCCATGTCCTACACTGGAATCAGTCATTGATTGTCAGTGTCAGGGCCGTTACGGTGGGCTCAGCCCAGTTCAGATTTCCAGTCCTGTGGGCAGTTGACTTGGACAACGTTTCTAGTAACTTTCAGGACCACATGGAGTGACAAATATGAAGTGATTCTCCAGCGGAAGGATGCTCCCAGAAAAAATAATGGACCACTCTAGATAGTTAATGAAAATGGCAGAATCTGTATAATGGAGTAGCAGGAAAATAGGAATAAGGATGGAAGATACATGGAAAAAGCTGACTTTATTTGGAATACAAATTAGTATTAACCTTCAATAAGCAAGGTAGACCATTGACTATTTCTATACCGTTTTTCTATACCATTATTCTGAATTAGTATAATAACAAACATGTTTTTGAAGTCTACCTAGTAGAGTGAAGTGGTGAGAGAATAAAGCCAAGGGTGTTTAATGCAATAATTAAGACTTGGGATGAGGAGGGTTCTTATGTTAGACACAGAGAAACTTATCTGTGAATTGATTTCTGTGTTCTCTCATTGATCTTTAAATTGACCTTGCAGAATTTCTTTCATCTGAATGTATCTTAGAAATTAATAAAAAGGGCAATGAAAATCATTAAAAACTACAAAATATATGTAAAACCTAAAAATGACAATAGAGATTTTAGCATGTTATTTTTCCCAAATGTATTTACAATGAAAAGGAAAATAAAACAGGCATCATAAATCCAAAATTTAATATTAATTGTGAACTTTAGTTTTGTCTCAGGCCTTTTAGTACTGAAAATGTTTTATATCAAAAAACTAAATAGCAAATATTTTATATCAAAATAATATTTTAAATAAAATTATTGTCAAGACGCAGGAAAATCATGATTTTTTTTCAGTTTTACTTGCAATCATGAAATTTAAGTTACAGACATACATATACTTTTAAATTAAAGGCAAAGGAATTTAAGAGAAATTATTAATATAAAGCATATGCTCGTTAGTCTTGTATCTAAAATGCGTAATGTTCATTTTGCAATGTTGCTTCAGACTCAGACTAAAGGCATCCAGGAAGCTGCCTGAATGGAGCCAGGAAGGGGCTTCTGTTTCTATAGGAGGGAATCCTGTCTGAGACAGTCTGAGCACCAGAGAATTTGTCTATTAAATACCTTTCTGGCAGGAACAGTGAGCTGAATCTCTTCCAACCGGAATTGAAGATGTTGATTAAAGATGCAATATGTAGATTTGGATTCAGAGCAGAAGATTGTTCAACATTTGAGGGTTCAAAAATGTATATTTGGGGTAGTGCATCTAAATTTATTTTACTGAGTATAAAACCAAAGAGAACTTCTCTTTTGGGATATAGCCTGTTTGAGCCAGGAATCCAAGCTTGTCTGAGATGATCTTAATTCCAAAGCATCATCCTGTCTCGGAAGAAATAGAGCAGCAATTTGAGCTCTTAAATCTTGAAGACGCTCAGTAGTGGAAGCATGGTGTTTAGAATGGCAGGGGGCATTTAGAAAAAGACAGGTTCTGGTGTCCAGCATATGACGTGTCATCCGGAGACATCTGGAAACAGCCATAGGAAGCAGTTCTGATCTTAAAGGCGCCAGATTTTTTAGAGAAATTGTCATCTGATAAGTCAATAGCTATGAAGGGATGTGCCAGACCCTTGGCTGATGCTTCACATGCATTTTATCATTGGATTGTCCCTGTGAGGTAGACATGAGACACAGAGAGCAAAATGAATCTGTCTAAAGTCACACAACCAATAAATGATTGAGTGAAGATTTGACACCATGCAGTTGGTTCCCAGGGCAGGGCTTCAAATCAGCAGGCTCTCCAGAGCCTGGATGTAGCTGGCTGGCCTCTGCAGGGAACCTGGCCGGTGGGTGCCAGGCAGCATTTTTTTTGTGCTGGGGCCTTAGCACTTGGATATGACTTTGGAGCTGTCTGTGGCACAACCTGCATGGCATAGTACACTCCGTCAGCCATAGGTTTGACTGGACATCTGGGTCTACTGGGATAATGAAGCAGAAACATCACGTCAGGGGAAGAACCTTCAGTTTTATTATTACCTTGAAATGAACCCTAGGAAGAATTATGACTGCAAATCTATATCCACCGAAAGGTTTTTATCATAATCAAATCACTTGTTATTTAAGAAATATGGTAAGGGAAATATTAAGTGTCAGAAAGCATAGATGGATGTGCAAAAAGTAAATATACCTTACATTATACAGTAATTTGTATGTCATGTGTATTTGTGTTATTTCCATTTTAAAGAGAAAATACTTACTACATTCTCTCACTAGATAAACATGCCCAAATAATTGGATGGAAACACAAGAAATGGCCTCTTGATACTTAATTTAAAGAATTAAGAGACAGCTGTAAGCTAGTGAAATGAAAAATATTGTTGACTTTTTTGAGAAGAATTTACATTATTTACATTTATTTCTCTGTCTTTCAGATAAGTGTTTAAATACATGATTATGTGTAGACCTAAATCCTCAAATATTTTAGGGCATAGCATCTATATCTTGCCGAAATGTAATTTGTTTCAATTACTTTTTGCTCTATAAAGAGGGATATAGACCTGAAGCTTGATTACAAGGATGGTAAAATCCAACACTTTTTAAAGAGTTCAGTGCTTAAGGAGGTTTTTTTTTTTTTTTAGACTCTGGGGGAGTAGGTCGAAATTGATTATACTCTTGTCTTTGAGAATCCTTATTGTTCCTTTGTTTCATTGTCATTGTATATGCAGTAAAAAAAAAAAAAAAGTCTTTGGAAGAGTGTTATAACAAAGGATTCTGAGAATAAAACTTCTGCTAGAGGAGTTGTTAGGAGAACAGATACCAATGTGTGTGTGTGTGTGTGTGTGTGTATGAATGTGTGTGTGTGTGTGTGTGTATGAATGTGTGTGTGTGTGTGTGTGTGTGTATGAATGTGTGTGTGTGTCTACAGCACCTGCATGTAAGCATGCTAATTCCTGAACAACTATCTTTTAGGCTCTCAGGATTCCTAGCAAACACTTTTATGAAATAGGGTAAACAGTAAGTTTGTGATTACATTATTTGTGAAATACTTCAGCTATGTATATATGTTTTTAAAGCCCCATAATGTAGCTCCTTGTGTCTTATCACTTTCTTTCGTGTTCCTATAGTGGTTAAAACACATAACATAAAATGTACCATTGTAACCATTTTTAAGTGTACAGTTCAGGAATGTTAAGAACACTCGCATTGTTATGAAACAGATTTCCTGAACATTTCATCTTGCCATTCTGAAGTTCTGTACCCATTCAACGTCAACTCTCATTTTCCCTCAGTCCCTGGCAACCATCATTCTACTTTCTGCTTCTGAGTTTGACCTCTGTAGAAACCTGTAAGTGGAATCCTACAGTATTTATCTTTCAGTGATCAGTTTATTTCACTTAAAAAGTGTCTTCAGTATCCATCCATGTTGTGACATGTACAAGGACCTCTTCCTCTGTAGGCTGAATAATATTCCATTATACATGGATACCTGTTTTGTTTATCTGTTCATCTCTGGACATCTGCTTCCACTTCTTGGCAATTTTGAATAGTGCTCTTACGAACATGGATATACAAATATCTCTCCAACACCCCGCTTTCAATTATTTTGATGTATACCCAGAAGTAGCATTTTCAGATCATATGATAGTTCAATTTTTCAGTTTTTGAGAATACTCCAAACTGTTTTTCATAGTGGCTGCACCACTTTACAATCCCAACAGTGAACAAGTGTTACAATTTCTCTACATCCTCACCAAAACTTTGTATTTTCTGTTTCTTTGATAGTAGCTATTCTCTCAGATATGAGGTCATAACTTCTTGTGGTTTTGACTTGCATTTCTCTGATGATCAATGATGTTGAGCATCTCTTTATATGCTTGTTGGGAATTTGTATATCACCTTTGGAAAAGTATCTATTCAAGTGCTTTTCCCATTTTTAATCAGATTATTTGTTTTTTTGTTGTTGAGTTCTAAGAGTCCTTTATGTGTTCTAGATATTAATTTCCTATTAGGTATATATCGGTAAATATTTTCTCCCATTCTGTAAGTTGTCTTTTCACTGTGATGCTTATGTACTTTTATGCACAGAAGTTTTTAAGTTTGATGTATTCTCATTTGTCTGCTTGGTGTATTCTCATTTGTCTATTTTTGCTTTTTCTGTCTGTGCTTTTGGTGTCATATCTAGAATTCATTGCCAAGTTCAATGTCACAAATGTCATAAAATTTTTTTCCCTGGGTTTTTTTTTAAGAGTTTTACAATTTTAGGTCTTTGATCCATTTTGAATTAATTTTGTATATAATGTAAAATAAGTCCAATTTTTTTTTGCATGTATCTTATTTTTGTGCTTTTATTATTTTTTTTCAGTTTTGGAAACTGGTATTAAGTATGTTCAATCTTTGATAACATTTGTATGTATTAAAATATATTCTTCCACTGGTGTAAAAGATGAATGTTATAGAAAATGAAAGAGGATGTATATATGCTTATATGCACACACACACGCCTATATATATATAAATATACATATGTGTGTGTATATATATATTTTTTTGAGACGGAGTCTTGCTCTGTCGCCCAGGCTGGAGTGCAGTGGTGCGATCTCCACTCACTGCAAGCTCTGCCTCCTGGGTTCACACCATTCTCCTGCCTCAGCCTCTCATGTACCTGAGACTACAGGTGCACCACCGTGCCCAGCTAATTTTTGTATTTTTAGTAGAGACGGGGTTTCACCATGTTAGCCAGGATGGTCTCGATCTCTTGACCTCGTGATCCGCCCGTCTTGGCCTCCCAAAGTGTACATATATATATTCTTATATAGACTGTGTCCCCTAGAAGCAGAGCATGAGAAGTCAGGTGCACATTCCTATGTATTGAGACGGCTCAACAGAGAAAACCCATAAGGGAGTGAAAGAAGCAGGGCATAGAACAGGAAAGAGCAGAAAAACTATGTAGTGTTCAGCAGAGTCTATTATCATTCGAATCCACTTTGCTTTAGGGTACAAATCACAGCATGGAGCGTCTCTGATTGAGTCAAGGGGACATGTTTTGTATCCTTGTGTAGGTCTCTCAGTGACTATGACTTATGGGATGGGGTTAGGATCTTCCACTCCCTGGGAGGCTGAGGCTGACAGGGCAATTGTCTAGAGGAGAGGACAGCTGTAAATCCTTCCAGCCAGTACCGAGGTGATATGGTTTGACTCTGTGTTCCCACCCAATTCTCATCTTGAATTGTATTCCCATAATTCCCACATGTTGTGGGAGGGACCCAGTGGGAGATAATTTGAATCATGGGGGTGGTCTCCCCCATACTATTCTCGTGGTAGTGAATAAGTCTCACAAGATCTGTTGGTTTTATCAGGGGTTTCCGTTTTTGCATCTTCCTCATTTTCTCTTCTGCTGCCATGTAAGAAGTGCCTTTCGCCTCCCGCCGTGATTCTGAGGCCTCCCCAGCCATGTGGAATTGTATGTCCAGTTAAACCTCTTTTCCTTCCCAGCCTCGGATGTGTGTTTATCAGCAGCATGAAAATGGACTCATACAGTAAACTGGTATCAGTAGAGTGGGGTGTTGCTGAACACATACCCACACCTGTGGCAGCAACTTTGGAACTGCATAACAGGCAGAGTTTGGAACAGTTTGGAGGGCTCAGAAGAAGACAGGAAAATGTGGGGAAGTTTGGAACTTCCTAGAGACTTGTGGAATGGCTTTGACAAAAATGCTGATAGTGATATGAACAATAAGGTCCAGGCTGAGGTGGTCTCAGATGGAGATGAAGAACCTGTTGGGAACTGAAGCAAAGGTGACTCTTGCTTCATTTAAGCAAAGAGACTGGTGGCATTTTGCCCCTACCGTAGAGAATTGTGGAACTTTGAACTTGAGAGAGATGATTTAGGGTATCTGGTAGAAGAAATTTCTAAGCAGCAAAGCATTTAAGAGGTGATTTGGGTGCTATTAAAAGCATTCCATTTTAAAAGGGAAACAGAGCATAAAAGTTCAGAAAATGTGCAGCCTGATGATGCAGTACAAAAGAAAAACCCGTTTTCTGAGGAGAAATTCAAGCTGACTGCAGAAGTTTGCATAAGTATCAAGGAGCCGAATGTTAATCCCCAAGACAGTGGAGAAAATGTCTCCAGGGCATGTCATAGGTCTTTATGGTAACCCCTCTCCTCACAGACCCAGAAGCATAGGAGAAAACAATGGTTTCATGGGCCAGGCCCAGGGTCCCCATGTTGTGTGCAGCCTAGGGACTTGGTGTCTTGTGTCCCAGGCACTCTAGCTATTGCTAAAAGGGGCCAAAGTCCAACTGGGCTCATGGTTTCAGGGAATGCAAGCCACAAACCTTGGCAGCTTCCACATGGTGTTGAGCCTGCGAGTACACAGAAGTCAAAAATTGGGGTTTGGCAACCTCCACCTATATTTCAGAAGATGTATGGAAATGCCTGGATGTCCAGGTAAAAGTCTGCGACAGGGGCGGGGTCCTCATGGAGAACCTCTGCTAGGGCAGTGTGGAAGGGAAATGTGGGGTCACAGCCTCCATTGGGGCACTGCCTAGTGGAGCTGTGAGAAGAGGGCCACCATCTTCCAGACCCCAGAATGCTAGATCCACTGACAGCTTGCACCACACACCTGGAGAAACCGCAGACACTTAATGCCAGCCCATGAAAGCAGCCAGGAGGGGGGCTATACCCTGCAAAGCCACAGGGGTGGAGCTACCCAAGACTGTGCGAACCTACCTCTTGCATCAGTGTGATCTGGATGTGAGACCTGGAGTCAAAGGAGATCATTTTGGAGCTTTAAAATGTGCCCTGCTGGATTTTAGACTTGCATGGGTGCTGTAACCCCTTTGTTTTGGCCAATTTCTCTGATTTGGAATGGCTGTATTTACCCAATACCTGTACCAGCATTGTACCTAGGAAGTAACTAGTTTGCTTTTGATTGTACAGGCTCATAGGCAGAAGGGACTTGCCTTGTCTCAGATGAGACTTTGGACTATGGACCTGTGGGTTAATGCTGAAATGAGTTAAGACTTTGGGGGATTGTTGGGAAGGCACGATTTGTTTTGAAATGTGAGGACATGAGATTTGGAGGGGCTAGGGGCAGAATGATATGATTTGACTGTATCCCCACCCAAATCTCATCTTGAGTTGTTCTCCCATAACTCCCAGATGTTGTGGGAGGCACCCAGTTGGAGATAATTTGAATCATGGGAGCAGTTTCCCCATACTATTCTCGTGGTAGTGATTAATCTCAAGAGATCTGATGGTTTTATCAGGGGTTTCCGTTTTTGCATCTTCCTCATTTTCTCTTGCCACTGCCTTGTTAAGAAGTACCTTTCGCCTCCTGCCATGATTCTGAGACCTCCCCAACCATAAGGAACTGTAAGTCCAATTAAACCTCTTTTTCTTTTCAGTCTTGTGTATGTCTTTATCAGGAGCATGAAAATAGACTAATATACCAGGTCAGCGGGGGATGGGTAAAGGGAATTGGGCAGGGCATCAATAGCACCCACTTCCATATTCCAAACATCTGAGGAGGCCTTTGATATAAAGCATCTCCTAAATTGAAAATATAAGGAGAAGTGATTGAAATATAATTCATCCACATCAGATAAATAAATACATATTCTTACTCACAAATGATAAAGTCAATTTTGTTTTCTTTTATAGAAAATATTCCAACAATTATTTTATTTCCTTCTGTTGATTCATTTTCCTTTTGGAAAAAAAGTAGGGCAATAAGCAGTTTATTTCCATTCATGCCCATAATGTATTGAAACTTTCACCAGAATCCACTTCATTCTCAGCTTTTTGAGTTCTACTCATAAAGGGTGAATAATAACCAATAAAATCTAGTACAAAAATTAAAGAAAAAGCAGTCAGTAAAAGCAGGTACTCCATCCTAAATGTCCTGCTTCCCTGATGCTCCATGGAGACAGCTGACTCAGCACCAGATAGCAGGCTGCCAGTGTCCACCACACATCCCTCTAACAGGCTCACCTAGGAAGGTACACACGCCTGCTTGCAGCTGAAGCTTCCAGGCCTCCTATGTTGAATATCATCTTGAATGATCTTAATGAACCACATAATTTCATCTAGAACTGTTACTACATAATGTAGCTAAAGAAATTGCCAAACTATTTTTCTCGATAGCTGTAATATTTTAATTTTAATCGTAATCTGAATATGCTCCCTCCATTGGCTACTCTTTGGACCTCTGTCACCACTCAGGTGGCTGTGTGTAGAGTTTGTGCTTTGTTCTGTGTTCTGTTCCATTGGTCTAAGTGTCTTATTCCTCTACCAAAGCCACAGTTAGGAAATATCGAAGAGAGAAGGTGGCTTAATAGATTTATATCCTCCAAAAATAGAGGAGAAGTTATTTGGAAGGTTTATTTTTGTTACCTGTAGTTTTTTTAATGCATGCTGTATTATTTTGTGTTTGTTTAATTTTATTTGCATCATATTTTGAGAGGTTGAAGAAATATATATCTGGGTTGTAGGAAAGATGATTCTACATTTTACTAAATATTTCCAGTTTGCTTTTCAATTGTAATGACAATTTGTTAACTTAATCATGATATTTTTTATCTTCTTACATTTTGCTCTATGTTAGTAAGGTGGAGCATCTTTTGTTAGGTTTGAAACCGTAGCTCTCTTCTGTGTGTATTTTGACTTGCATTCAGCAAAGTTCTGGACTATCGCTCCTACTAGCTGACGCAGGGTGTGCTGCTTTTTCTATGTAGATGACAGTATTTACGATAATAACTGATTATTTTTTCCTTCTGCCTACCCACATTTTATGCTCCTTATTTATTTTTCTGTTTTTTTTCTATGCTAAGACCTTCATTTTGAGATAGAATAGAAGCAGCAATAAAGGGCCTTCTTTTTCTAAATTTTAAACAGAATTTAATGTTTTAAAATTAGCCGCTCCTTTCATTCTGCTGACAAACTATACATTCATGGGTTCATTTTGCTAATGTGTATGCATGTATGCTATTTGCATGTGTTTATACAAGAGATTGACCTGTAATTCTCCTTTTTTGGATGGCCTCATTTTAGTATCAAGCTTATGCTTGTCTCAGAAAATGAATTGAGGTAATTTTCTTCTTTTTCTGTTGTATGAAAGAACTGGATGAAAATGCAGGTTATCTCTTCCTTAAAGACAGGTTAAATCATCTGGGTCATTTTGTTTGTTTGTTTTTATTTCTGGTCTATAGATTTTTAAAAACTGATTTAATTTATACAATGATGACATAAATTGGTTCATCTTCCACTTCTTGAGTCACTTTTTGTAAGTTATATTGTTCTAGAAATTGTCTATTTCTCACGTCTTTCTTCACCTTTGCTCTTTTCTTGTTTCATTTCTATTAATTTTAATAGCATAATTTTGTTTTCTTCTTTCTTTTTTGGTTTCAGCTTTGTGTGTTTGTGTGTGTGTGTGTGTTTTCTAAATTCATGTGCCAGATACTTTGTTTATTGACTTTAAAACTATATTCTTTTCTAGAATGTATTTAAAGTTATGAATTTATTTCTATGAATTGCTTTAGTTTTATCCACAAAATTGTGATGGATTTCCTTTCATCAATGGTTAATTCTAAAAATTTATCATTTCTGTGATTTTTTTTCTCTGAACCATACTTTATGTAGAATTGGCTTTATAAGTTTCTGAACATATGGGGAGGTATGGTTTCATTTCTGTAGTTGATATTCCCTTTTCAATTATGTTAAGAAAACGCCTGTGTAATTTTGGTTCCTCAGAATTTATTGAGATTTGCTTTGCTTTATGGCCTAAGACACAGTTAATATCATAAATCATCTATGAATTCTTGAAAAAGAATGTTTCCTGCAAATTTGTCTGCAAGTTTTTATAAATGTACTTAGATCAAATTTTCTGTGCTCTTAGTAACGTTTTGCCTCTTTAGCAATCACAGAGAGATTTGCTTAAAAATCTTGAACACTGAGTGTACCATGGCCACAGGAAGATTTTTATTCTAGATGACATGGGGCATTTCTGGTAGTTGTACATCAGAATAATTTTACGCATTTTTTTTGTTCATTTTCCTCTTCACTTTACTCTTTATATTTCTAGTTAGTTATAACATAATGTCTTGACATCATGACACAGTTGCATAGGGTCCTCCAAACCAAGGTGTGGGGAAACTGTGTATGTAAATATATAACTAGATGTCAGATATTTGCTGGCTTTTGAGTTTAGTCCTACAGAGATACACATTCACTGAGCTGGGGCTTCTGGCTGTAAACTTTTATCTCGAATTGCAGGATAACCATATATGTAGGATCCCTGCCACCTCCCTTGCCCTCCTAAAAAAGTGTAACACTGGAGATAAAGAAATCCAATACAAAGATGAGCTTGATGACACTGCCTCGGGCCAGATAATTCTGTAAGGAAGAGCAGTTACATGAGAGCACAGTGTCACCTTGCATTTCTGTAAGAGCAAGACTAAGCATTTACCTGCCATGTGTTAAGTGCTGGATTAGGTTCTAATAAAGAGTGTGATGTTTCTGCCATCAGTGTAATTGTCTGTCCTGCAATTTCATTCAGCAACAACAACAACAAAACTATTGACTATCTCCTGTTCTGGATGCTGAAAGTAAACAGGGATGAAACATCCTGAGTTCCTGCCTTTATGGGGCTTACAGAGCAATAAGAAAATATATAGTATTGTATTTTAGGAAATCAATTAGTGTAGATATTAGTATAATACGCAGTTGAAGCATAGTAACTGATATTGCAGGAGAGCTGAGTGTGGTGGTAAATGCCTGCAGTCCCAGCTACTTGGGAGGCTGAAGTGGGAGAATTGCTTGAGGCCAGGAGTTTGAGGCTGCAGTGAGCTTTGATTATGCCACTGCACTGTAGCCTGGGCAATAGAGCAAGACCCCATCTCTAAAATAAATAATTAGATAGATAGCTATTGTAGTATAAGAGCGATAAATACCAAGGAGAAAAATGAAGCAAGCAATAGGAATTGAAGTGTTTTTCAGGGGACATTTGCCTTAGTAAAAGTGGATTTTGAGTGACCACTAGGAGGAAGGGTATCTGTTGACCAGTCTTTAGCTGTCAGAAGTCCATTTGTTCCAAGGTATAGTTTAAATCCATTGTTTCTTTGCTGACTTTCTGTCTTGATGACCTGTCTAGTGCTATCAGTGGAGTACTGAAGTCCCTTACTATTATTGTGTTGCTGTCTATCTTATTTCTTAGGTCTATAAGTAATTATTTTATAAATTTAGAAACTCCAGTGTTAGGTACATATATGTTTAGGATTGTGATATTTTCCTGTTGGACAAGGCCTTTTACCATTATATAATGTCTCTCTTTATTTCTTTTAACTGCTGCTGCTTTAAAGTTTGTTTGTTTGTTTGTTTGTTTGTTTGTTTTGATATAAGAATAGCTACCCCTGCTTCCTTTTGGTGTCCATTTGCATGAAATGCCTTTTTCCACCCCTTTACTTTAAGTTGATATGAGTCCTTATGTGTTAGGTGAGTCTCTTGGAGGCAGCAGATAGTTGGTTGGTGAGTTATCCATTCTGTAGTTCTGTGTCTTTTAAGTGGAGCAATTAGGCCATTTACATTCAATGTTAGTATTGAAATATGAGGTACTGTTGCTTTCATCATACTCATTTTTGCTTGTGTACTTTGGTTTTGTTTTTTGTTTTTGCTTTTTAACTTGTATTTTTGTTTTATAGATCCTGTGTGCTTTATGCTTTAAAGAGGTCCTGTTTTGATGTGTTTCCATGATTTAAAGCTCCTTTTAGCAGTTCTTATAGTGGTGGTTTGGTAATGGCAAATTCTCTCAGCATTTGTCTGAAAACGACTGTATCCTTCCTTCCTATATGATACTTAATTTCTCTGGATACAAAATTCTGGGCTGATAATTGTTTTGTTTAAGGAGGCTGAAGATAGGTCTTCAATCCCTTGTAGCTTACAGGGTTTCTGCTGAGAAATCTGCTGTTAATCTGATAGGTTTTCCTTCATAGGTTACCTGGTGCTTCTGTCTCAGAGCTCTTAAGATTCTTTACTTCATCTTAACTTTAGATAACCTGATGACAATGTGCCTAGGCGAAGATCTTTTTTGTGATGAATTTCCCAGGTGTTCTTTGTGCTTCTTCTGTTTAGATGTCTAGGTCTCTCTCAAGGCTGGGGAAATTTTCCTCGATTATTCCCCCAAATATGTTTTCCACACTTTCAGAATTTTCTTCTTCCTCAGGTATACTGATTATTTTTAGGTTTGGTCATTTAACATAATCCCAGACTTCTTGGAGGCTTTTGTTCATATTTTCTTATTCTGTTTTCTTTGTCTTTGTTGGATTGGGTTAATTCTAAGACTTTGTCTTCAAGCTCTGAACTTCTTTCTTCTACTTGTTCACTTCTATTGCTGAGACTTTCCCGAGCATTTTGCATTTCTAAAAACGTGTCCAAGATTTCCTAAATTTTTGATTGTCTTTTCTTTAAGCTATCTATTTTCATGAATATCTCCTTTCACTTCTCATATCAGTTTTTGGATTTCCTTGCATTGGGCTTTGGCCTTCTCTGGTCCCTCCCTGATTAGCTTAATAACTAACCTTCTGATTTCTTTTTCAGGTAAACCAGAGATTTCTTCTTGGTTTGGATCCACTGCTGGTGAACCAATGTGATTTTTTGGGGATGTTGAAGAGCCTTGTTTTGTCCTATTACCAGGGTTGGTTTTCTGGTTCCTTCTCATTTGGGTAGGCTCTGTCAGAGGGAAGGTCTAGGGCTGAAGGCTGTTGTTTGGATTCTTCTGTCTTATGGGGTGTTCCTTTGATGTAGTACTCTCCCCGTTTTCCTGTGGATGTGACTTCCTGTGAGCCAAACTGCAGTGATGGTTGTCTCTCTTCTGGGTCTAGCCATCCAGTGAGTCTACCCAGCTCCAGGCTGGTACTGGGGGTTGTCTGCAGAGTCCTGTGACATGAACCATCTATATGTCTCTCAGCCGTGGATACCAGTACCCATTCTGGTGGAAGTGGTGAAGGCTGCAGTGGACTCTATAAGTGTCCTTAGCTTTGGTGGTTTAATGTTCTATTTTTATGCTGGTTGGCCTCCTCCAGGAGGTGGCACTTCCCAGAAAGCATCAGCTGTAGTAGTCTGGAGAGGGACTGGCAGTGGGTGGAACCCTAGAACTCCCAAGATTAATGCCCTTTGTTTTCCACTACCAGGGTGGATAGGGAAGGACCATCAGGTGGGAGCAGGGCTGGGTGTGACTGAACTCAGATTCTCCTTGGGTGGGTCTTGCTGTGGCTGCTGTGGGGGATGGTGATGGGATTCCCAGGTCACTGGAGTTGTGTACCTAGGAGGATTATGACTGCCTCTGTTGAGTCGTGCAGGTTGTCAGGGAAGTGGGGGAAAGCCGGCAGTCACGGGCCAGGCAAACCTAAAGGCCGATCTCACTCCCACCGTGCCCCCCAAACCAACAGCCCTGAGTTCCCAGGTAGAGGGTAAGATGGGTTTGAAAACTTGCCTGAGGCTATCCAACTTCCAGCTTCCAGAGAAAAGGGCTTTAGTTCTTTCACCGTCTGTGAAGTCTGCATGCCTGATTCACAACCTCCCTGGCTAGGCTGCTTCTCATCCTGTTCAAAATGTTACAAAGTTCAGCTAGAGAATTCCTTCTGTCTCTGGCCACCCTCCCAATGGATCCCTGTGGTGCCAGGCAGGAACGGGCTGCTTGGGGACCCAGTGAGCTCCCAGGGCCTTTTCTACTGCTTCCTCTACCCATGTATTTTGCTCGGCTCTCTAACTTGACTCAGCTCCAGGTAAAGTTCAAAACCTCCCATGGACAGAACTTCAGCTTCTCCAGTGGGGGTGTGTGTTCGGAAGAGGAGGGCCTCTATCCCATTTCTGCAGTTGGGGCACTCACAGTATCTGAGGTGTCTCCCAGGTCCTGCAGGAACAGTCTACTTCTTTCAGAGGATCTGTGGGTCCTCTCGGGATTGCTGGTTTCTTCTTGAAGTCAATCTGGAGCTAAAATTCACAGTGCAAGCCTTCTCATGCTGCGCTGTCCAGAGCTGCAGTCCAGCCCTGCCTCCCGTCCACCATGATCCCCTGAATCCCTGTGTTATCTTATCGATTTTTTCTTTATTTTTTTTTTAGATCAACTGGTCATATTATATATCTTATCGATTCATAGACATATACATACATGACACAGCTGACGAACTTGTACTTAGATTAAAACAAAGTCAAAATGCCCAATAAATTTTCAGATTACAAAAGAATCAATTTATAAACTAATGTTTTAGATCAAAACATGGGGAACTATTTAACAAAAATACATTAAAAATCAAGATTTGAAACCTGAATTGATTTGAAATTTAACAATCACAGCCTTTGAGTTTTCCAAATCAAAAAGGAAAATAAGAAAATTAATTTAAGAGCCACCTTTTACATTCCCTCTTGACAGCCTGTGAGGGATAACTCAATGAATCATGATCTGTCACCGTGGAATCCTTAAAAGTTAATTGAAAATTTCACTGAGAGACCCTTCTTGAGAGTCACAAACTAGAGGACTACTGTGGTGTTTATTAGATTATCCTCAGCCGTCAACTGCTGGCTAATCAACACATGGCACTCTGCGATGTTATTTGTTTTAATTCTTCAGGCTTTTTTTGTGTGGCCCTGTTGCTCCTCTGGGCACCAAATGACAAGCCAGGAAAGTCACAGAAGTCAAAGTGTCACAAGCATCCAAGTCAATCAATCAAGCCCTGTGCACTTTTCTACACAGATGTGAGAGCAGAAGACATTTACGGCTCTTTATTTATGAGCTTTCTCATCCAATCTGTCTCTGGCAGTGATCAGAGCTTTTATCAAAGAAGTGTACTCCAGAGCAATTTGTCATCATTTCAGAACCGCTGTTGTCTATTTGCGTTTCGGTCACTGGAAAGGGAACATTTTCTGTATAGCTAGTTAATATTTCTCACATCACTTTTACGAATACTCATGAACAGTCTTATGAAAACATGATGCTAAAATGTATAGCTTTTGTCAAATGCAAATAAATGAACACAAAATCCCCCAACACGGCTTCTTTATCTTCCTACATCTTATGTAAAATTACTTATATATTCAATACCTGGCATTAGAGAATCACGGAGCTTCGGTTTGTTTCTTCTCTATAGAGCGTTTTTTATTCTGTTTGCCTAATTGTCTCTTTAATCTTAGACAAGTCACAGGCTCTCTCAACTTGATTTTCTTTATATGCTAAACAGGGATGGTTATGCTGGTGCACCTGGGGGCTGTGAGAATAAAGACTTGCAAAGTGTCACAAGAAACAGAAGTGGAAATAGTGTTGTCATGACTTGTTCCTTCAAAGGACCAGGGCATCTTTCCAAAGATGAACTATACCCTTAGTATATAATCTTCTCAGATATGGCATATGATCAACCACGTTTTGTTCATGCATAGTTACTTTAACCTCCTTGGGACCTTATATCATAAATAGCTTAAGAATATATAAACACATCTGAATCTGTGTTTGCAAGCAGCTTCTGGAATTTTTAATGCTTTAACATTGATTTTCTGCCAATAGTGAAATTTTAACCTGGTGGTAAATACAAGTGTTTGTACAATTCCGTTACAGGTGCTTTGACTGGTGTTTATAGGAAATAGACTTTTGAAACAAACGGGATATTTTAAGTTTCAGAAATGGGAATTCAGTTTGTTAATCACTATATAAATAAAACAAGAACTGTAGCAGCCAAAATTCTCTCCACAATTTTGAGAAATATCTCTGTGCCAACCCTCAGTCTTTATACTTAACCACAGGTTTCTTGGAAATGAATGTCACTGATTATGAGAAAAAGAATTTAGCAATAAATTGGTGAAAAATGTCTACTGTATCATATAAAGAGTTGATAGCATATATTCTCCTTTTTTCCCCATTCTGTCACCCAGACTGGAGTGCAGTGGTGTAATCCTAGCTCTCTGCAACCTTAAACTCCTGGGCTTCTGTGATCCCCCACCTCAACCTCCAAGTAGTTGGCACTACAGCCACATGCCACCATGCCTAGCTAACTTAAAAGTTTCTTTCTTTCTTTCTTTTTTTTTTTTTTTTTTTGGACAGACAGGATCTTCCTATGTTGCCCAGGCAAGCCTTAAACTCCTGGCTTCAAGTGATCCTCCCGTCTCAACCTCTCAAAGCACTGAGATTACAGGCTTGAGCCATTATACTTGGCAGCATATATATTCTATTACATTAAATTAACAGCGTCACGATTAGTCATCATGATATGCAAAAGCAATTCTATTAGGTTGTTCTGAAAAAGTTGGAATGATTTTATGCCCACATTTAACATGCAAAATTAGTTAGTATTATTCAATTAGACAGAAGGAGCCTGACACAGTGGTGAAATCTGGAGGCTTTGGCTATGGATTGAAAGAAACAGGAAGGGATGGATGGTTAGTAATTGCATTGAGCTTAACTACATATGCATGTCTAATTCTACCATTTGTTTTATTACCACGGAATCTTGAGAAACACACGAACGGTTTTCCCCCAGCCTATAAAAAGGGTTTTGCATTTGCAGTATCAAGTGCAGGGAGAATTGTTCCGTTTATGACCTGTGCAATGGGCAATATAAAAGCAAACGTGCTGTGGTGCACACGTACAGTGGCTATAATAATAGGTCTGGTGACGCTCCCCTTGCATTTCTTCCAGGTTGCTTTCAGCTATGTAACGTTTTTCGATCCCATGAGATGGAAATCGACCAGTGCTTGCTAGAGTCCCTTCCCCTTGGCCAACGGCAGCGTCTGGTGAAGCGCATGCGCTGTGAGCAAATCAAAGCCTACTATGAGCGCGAGAAGGCTTTTCAGAAGCAGGAAGGGTTCCTGAAAAGGCTGAAGCATGCGAAGAATCCAAAAGTTCACTTCGACCTGGCGGACATGATACAGGACGCGATTATCCACCACAATGACAAAGAAGGTACATGATAAGAAAGAAGGACCCGCTTTCTGATGTGATTTTTTGTGATTGATTTTTGTTGGTTTGTTGTTTTTTTGATGGAGAGACGGGGCAGAAAAGTCCTTTTAAATATTGGAGGCTACTGTCTTTTAACTGTTCGAATTATTCAAGAAAAAAAAATACGGTTTGCAAAGAACATCATTAAAAGTCCTGCCCCCTAGTAAGATTAAAAAAATGTAAAAATTGTGGTGAAATTGTTTTTTTTTTTTAAAGAATTACCTATCAGAAGAGCAAGCGAGTTCCTTTCAAATTGTTCAGTTCTAATTGTTAGGGAAACTTTTTATCAATGAATTGGTTTTCTATTTAGAAAATTTTTATAGAGACAGGGTCCCACTATGTTGACCAGGCTGGTCTCAAACTCCAGGGCTCGAGCAGTCCTCCAGCCTCAGCCTCCCAGAGTGCAGGAATTTCAGTGAATTGTTTTTCCTGATGATGATTTGGGACTGTGGAATTTGTTAATCCGTAGCTCATGCTTTGATAGATGTGGCAGTAATGTGACTTCCCCTGACTCTAAGGAATCAATTTCTTTCTCCCTTAAAGTTGTTTGGCTTGTGGCATCACGTTTTACTAAGATTACCCAATGCAAATCTCAATTGTCTTCGCAAGACTGTTAAATTTTTCACTTTTTATATATTGTTGTATGTGAATTTTTCTGTTTTCCTATATAGAACCCACTTGCCCAAGTTCAAATGTGAGAGAAATGTTCCAGCTCTGGATATAATTGTTGTAGTTGTACAAGGCTTGAAAGCAACAGATATAAATCAATTTACCTTGATTGGCTCCCAAATCAGTATTTGAATGAATCTAAAACGAGCATTCTTCACAATTCATTATTCACAATTTGAAATCCAAAAAGCTCTGAAGCCATTATTTGGATAGATCATTTAGTGGCAAAACTTTCACTGACCTATTCATGGTTTATAACCTGTTCAGTTTGGAAAAATAATAAATTCAATAACATATGTGCTTTGAAGGCTTTCAAATGGGGATTGTGGATCTATTAGCTAAGAAAACCTATAGCACATTGTATAGAATAATAGTTATACATAGTAAGAAGACTCAAGTCATTCTTTTCATGGTTTTGTGTGGGCTTTTTCTAGTTAAACTGGAATACTCTGAGAATTTCTAATTTTTTTTTTGTCTTAAATTGCAATAACAGTAGTAGTGAATCTTTGAGCTGGAAAGTACCTAAAAACTTTTGGTGTGGTCCACTTACTTTACCCATGAAGGAACTGAAATTCAGCCATCGTGTCATATTCTCTGGAAAGCTGTCTGGAGCACTCTGACCTTTCATTTTATTATTCTCTTCTCACCTATGGCTGTTCATTTAATGGCCACCTCCTCCGTGAGTCTGTGAGCACATCAAAGGTAGGGACAATGTCCACAAGGTCATTGCTCCCTCCTGCCCATCTCATACCTTTCAGCAGCATTGAGTGAAAGAGTAAAGTGATCGGTTGTTGTTCAACACACAGTAGTTGTTACAATAAACTTAAATGAGAAAGCAGGTCTTGAAATTTAAGCCCTATTTTGATTTAAAAGTAATAAAACAGAAAAATTAATTGGTGCCAGTGCGGTGGCTCACACCTGTAATCCCAACACTTTGGGAGGCAGAGGTGGAAAACTCTCCTGAAGCCAGGAGTTAGAGACAAGCCTGGGAAACATAGCAAGACCCCATCTCTACAAAATATTTTTAAAAATTAGCTGTACACAGTGGTGCATGTCCAGCTACTCAAGAAGCTGTGGTAAGGGATTGTTTGAGCCTGGAGATTAAGTCATGATGGTGACCTGAACTCCAATCTGTGCAATAGAGCAAGACCCTGTCTCAAAAACACTTCTTTTAATGTATTGGAAATGTTTTCAAATTTCTTGTACCAAATACCTACAGTACACAATTATGTCTAGGTTAGGGTTAAAGGAAAATTCGTAGTAGTAAAGTACTAACTCAAAAGCCAAGAAGCAGTTATTATATAAGTCATGTTTCCACAAATATTCATGTCATACAATCTGAATTAATGCTTTCTTAGCAGATGTTGTAGGTGTGAAACTATGCAACCTAGTTTCTAGTGGCAAGCTAGGCGAGAGATTGTGGTGGCTTGGACCCAAATGGAGCGAGGGTGTGGTGAGAAATAGTCAATTTTAGGATTTATTTTTGGGACAGAGCTGACAGAAAATGCTGATTACCTGGCTATAGGGAGTGTATTGATTTTCTATTGCTACCAAAACCAATTATCATGAATTTAATAGTGGCAAACAGCATAAATATTATCTTATAGTTCTGTAGGTCAGAGGTCAGGTATGGGCTTTGGTGAGATATAAACAAGCTGTCATCAGCACTGGTTCAACAATTCTAGCTTCCAGAGGCCACCTGCCTTCCTTGGATCAGAGCCCCCTCCTCTGTCTCCAAGGTCAGCGGTGATGGATACAGGGCAGGGACAGTGCTCCTTCTCACGCTTCAGTTTGCCTGTTTCTTTGTCCATCCTTGTATCTGACTGAATCTTCTGCCTCCCTCTTGCACCTTTAGGAGCCTATGTGATGACACTGGGCTCACCTGGACTATGCAGGTTCACTTGTTCCAGAGGGAGCTCACTAGTAACCATACGTCCCTTAGTAACCATACATCCCTTTCTCCAGATCACGTTGCATAGTTGCAGGTGTAACTCCAGAGGGTGAAATCGGGACAGCCAAAATGTTCCCTACTGCAGGGAGTGAGAATTCCAGGATAACATCAAGGTTTTGGGGCCTCAACAAATAGAAGAATGAAATGCCATTAGCCACAGTAGGAGTGCCTCTAGGAGTTGTGAATGAGATGGGGTGGCATCCTGACTGGAGGTGTAAATTAAAAACTCATGAGCATATAGATGATACTGAAAACCCCAAAAGTGGATAAAGTGACGTACAGAAAGAGTTTAGGTAAAACGATAAGAAGTCTAAGAACTGAGTCCCAAGGAATTCCAATATTAACAATTCAGTGAAATGAGGTCCAACCATAAGGAATGACCAGGAAGAAAAGATGAAAATGAAGGAGGGTACTTTCTTGGGAGCCAAGATAAGAAGTTTTCAACGAGGAGAAATTTTTATTGATCAAGCAGGAGGAAGCCTGAAAACTGACCACTACATTTAGGAGTATGGAGGTGATTAGTTTTCATGACTTGTTGGGAGCAAGAATTTTAATGGATTAGGTTCCAAACAGAGTAGGAAAACAGGAATGGGCACAGAAAGTATAAAGAGCTCTTTAAAGGAGGTTTCTGCAAAGAGGAGAGAAATGGAAAGATTGATGAAGAGGGAACAGACATTAAGAGCTTTTTTTAATGATGGGAGAATTAACAGCAAGTATATGTGCTGATAAAAATAATTCATTTGCATTTTCTCTAATGACCAGTGATGATGAGCTTTGTTGGCCGCATAAATGTCTTCTTTTGAGAAGTGTCTGTTCATATCCTTCACCCATTTTTTGATGGGGTTGTTTTTTATTTTGAGTTTTTTAAGTTCCTTGTAGATTCTGGATATTAAATGTGGTACATAAACACCATGGAATACTATACAGCCAGAAAATAGAATGAGTTCATGTCCTTTGCAGGGACATGGATAAACCTGGAAACCATCATTCTCAGCAAACTAAAACAGGAACAGAAAACCAAACACCACTTATTGTCACTCATAAGTGGGAGTTGAACAATGAGAACATACGGACACAGGGAGGGGAACATCACACACTGGGGCCTGTCGGGGTTAGGGGGTAATGGGAGGGAGAACATTAGGACAAACACCTAATGTACATGGGACTTAAAACCTAGATGGTGGGTTGATAGGTGCAGCAAACCACCATGGCATATGTATACCTATGTAGCAAACCAGCATGTTCTGCACATGCATCCCAGAACTTGAAGTAAAATTTAAAATAAAATAAAAATAATTCATGTGAGAGGGAAAATCTGGTCACACTAGAGTAAGAGAAGACAATTGATGGAGCAAGCCTGTGCACGTGCATACTGTGATGAGGTCAGCTGCCCACTGGAAGGGCTTGGGTTCAGCTGGGATCACCTCTAGCAGTCGTTATCAATCCTGGCTGGATAACAGAATCACCTGGGAAGATTTTATTTTTTAATTTCCATATCTAGGACCTGCTCATAAATATGCTGATGTAATCAGTCTTATGTGGGGCCAGGATGGTTTTTAATGGTGCCTAGGAGACTATGGTGTTCAGAGAGAGCTGAGAGATATGGTGTGAACCTGTGGTGATTCTCCTCCTGGTTTTGATACTAATTAATCAAAGAACCATGGCCCTTGGCTAAGAGTGAGGGTGTGGAAGATGACCTGAAAGTAAAGCAAAGAAGGGAACCTGCAAGTATGGGAGAAAAAATGGACCAAGGCAAATACTGTATTTTTTAAATGGGACCTATAGAAAAAAAAAAGATATAAAGAATATGCACTACAAAGAAGGATCAAATATGATTCAAGAGTTTCAGTAATGGTTTGGCATGGTCTCACCACTCCTTTGTCCTTATTCTTAGGACATAAAGAATTTCCTGTCCTGAAACTTTCTATAGTTTCTAGAATGCATCTGTGCTAAATTTGTCTTCCCAGAAATTATTTCACATGTATATATGGATGCCATTTTGGTGGCATATAATATAATCTTATCAATAGGCAGTCAATATTTGTTACATGGTTAAAATATGTTGGTAACCACAAATACCCGGCAAGGATTTCTTAACATGTATTTTTAAGTGTAATAAATGGATAAGTGTATTATGTATAGCAGTTTGTTTATATTATGAATATTGGTATAAAGACTAAAATCTAAGCAAGCAGTCAGATCTGATTTTTTAATTCAAAAGAAGCAAAGAGTAATTTTTTATTTGAATTAATACATGATTAACTTTTAGTTGTGTTTTATCTTATTTAAGAAATTGCTTTTTTGTGTATTTATTTTTTGAATGGCAAAGGAGAGAAAGGACTGGATAGAAAAGTCTCACATTTTGCATGGTGTAATGATCATGTTAAGGTCCTTAAAGTGATAGGAACACTAGGAAGCAGACAAAAATAATCACCCACACAGAAACATACACATGTGCACACACACAATGTGTTTTGCATGCTTTCTCTGTGTACACAGCAAACTGTATACACCTTTTCTATATGCTATGTTAATGCTTTATGACAGTAGTGACACAAAAATTTCTGAAGATATTAGAAGAAAATATCCTCAGCAAGGCAACTATATAATTTCATCTCTTTTAGTGAATAGTTTCCATTACTAATGGAAGCAAAAGTGATGGACTATAGTGAAGGTTATCTTCAGCATCAAATGAAGAAGAAATAGTTGACTCCTAGAATTCAGTGAAAGAGTTTGAATATGTAACAATTATTATAATTTCAAATGCATTATTGCAATGTAAAAATTAAAATATTTGGCTCTAGAGGGTGTCTGTTCAGCTCAGACTGCTATATCAAAATATCAGACTAAGCGACTTAAGCAGCAGACATTTATTTCTCACAGTTCTGAAGACTGGGGAATCCTAGATCAAGGGACCTGGCTTGCTAACAGCCACCTTCTTGCTGTGTCCTCACATGAAGAGGAAGCTCTGATTTCTTTTCTTTTAAGAGTGCTAATCTTATCATGGGACTCCATCTCATAAACTCATCCAACCTAATTCCCTCCCAAAGGCTACAACTCCTTATACCATCACCTGAGGGTTAGGGCTTCTACATATGATTTTTGAGGGAAAGGAACTTCTACATATGATTTTTGAGGAAAAGTATGATTTTTGAGGGAAAGGAACATTTAGTCTGCAATAGAGCATATTTATTTGGTACTTGGAGCTGACCCAAGTATAAAATAATGGATATACATGTATTACTTCCCTTGAGTTTCTCATTTACCTTGGAAATACCATTGTGAGTACTCATATACCTCACTGTGCTAGGGGAAAAATATGAATTTCTTACAATTTAAGAAATTTGGATTGCAAATGAAAGTAATCTGTTTAGAGACAGTATAACGTCTCTAGCATATGTATTACTTCTCTCAAAAATGCATATAAGAAAAAGTTTTCACTTCATAGTAGTGATATTTTTATTTATCTTTAAGCTATTGAAATAGTCAAATGCATTTGTTTATGCAATTGAGAAAGTAAAAAAAAAAATTGCCATAAGAAAAAAGTTTCCATTTAAATTATTGTTTAAACTTGCAGATTGTGTATTTGTATGAATAATTTTATCTCTTATTTCCAAGTACTTTTATTGGCTGGCTGAGTATAAAGAATCAAATATACTTTTTCAAAGGACAATATGTCTATGGTGTTTTTATGTTAAGGTTTATAGTATGTCATTTAAAAGTAATTCAGGATTTTTTTTTTTTTTGCTTTATAAATGTTGTATTTTTGTCAGTGTAAATTTAGTGTCTTTGATGTTTTTATTGTTCTCTTCTGGGAGTTGGTGATATTTCAGTGTGCAATTTGTCATTTTAATATGCTGCATCAATCCAAAATGTGTTCAACAACTCTTTTTCCCTCTAAAAGGAAACCTGTCCTAAATTTTCTTTTAAGGCTGTTAATTCAACTCCATTTGAGTTACACCACATGAAGGAAGAGGGAAGACTGAGGGGGAGAGATGGAGAAATAGAGTGAATAGGTGACTTAAAGATCAGAGTGGAAGCACATAGGGAAAATTTAAGAAGAATGTGAATTCTCCTATTGGAATTGCCACTCCCAAATATTGCTTCTTACTAATTAGTCCACAATGTGTTTCCATTACAAGTAACTGCTAATGTTATTATCTGGCGCCTTGCCGGTATGCTCGGTATTCCCCGAGCTTTACATGACTTAACTTACTCCTTTCAATCACGTATGTAGTAGGTACATATGCTATTGGAAGTAGGTAGGACGTGCACCCCACTTGGTGGGTGAAGCAGTGGAGCCTTTGAAGAAGTAACTGCTACCTCAGGGCTTCCCGAGTTGAGAGATCATGTTTTTATAGACAACATCATCCTGCAAAACTGATTTATGAGGTATAGTTAGAGAAACTATTAACTCCATTGGTTGATTTACCTTCCTTGCCCTTTGAAATTCTTTCTTCCTGCTTTCTAGTGGAGCTCTCTGCCTGCTGTCAAGGGAATGTCCAAAGGCCAGGAGAAGTATTTTTTTATGCTTTGGGATTTTCCATCTTCTTTCTCTGATCAATCCCTCCTCGTTCTTCTTCCTTTTTTTTTCAAAAGCAATATTATTTATTTACTACTTAATATGCCACATGTTTACTAAGGACCTATTTCAGTCCAGTCACACAAAGAACTTGTAAGCATATTTACAGAACTATAATATCGTACTTTATTTATATCCCCATTTTATCACAAAATTGTAGGTAATCTATTAGGAAAATTGAAAAATATCAAAATGTAACACTGGGATACCTCTGTTTTCTTCTCCTACTCCTCAGACCCTTGTACCAGCTTCCTTGGTTGGTTCCCTCTTCTATTGATCTCAGACTCTTGATTCTAACTCTCTTTCTACCCATCTTCTCTGGGAGATCTCATTTTCCCCCATTGCATCCACCTCACCCACTCTAATTATGCTAAATCTGTATCCAGACCTTTTTCCTGAGATCCAGTCTTAATTTTTCTGATGATCTTGCCTTTATTAATTGTCGTGTTCAAAGCTGAATATATCCACCCTCATCTTCTTCCCAAACCAAAACTTCCTCTGTGATTCTCAATTGATGTTGCCATCACTCCCCTGGTCTTCCAGGACAGAAACCTTGAAGTCACTTTGATTTTGGTGCAATTTTGTAAAGTACTGATGGCTTTACCTCTTCTGAAAAATGTACAGGAAATATCAACTGTCTGCATGCCATTCAGAGCCCTCTAAATAGATGCCTAAAATATATCGGTGTTCAATACACATTGGATGATGTATTCATTGATAGGCTGGACAGCTCTTCATTTAGACGTTCATAGGTAAATCATTAGGACCAAGCTTTCTCTCCCCTATGTACCCCATTCCCAAAAGTGTAGACCGAGGTCAAAGAACAAATTTCATATATGCCTTAAGTGTTTTATACATAAAAAGTGACATAAGACTGCCTATTTACTTAGTTTGTGATTATTTAGTCCAGCTGTGTCCTTGTATTTACTAGATTGTCTCAGAAGTTAAAAATTCTGCAGTAGTTGATTATCAAGTAAGCTTATTTTAAAAAAATTGTCTCCTAGTATCTAGGGTATAAAGATAGAAGGAGCCTGTTATAATTTTCACAACTAGCGTTTGGTGAGTGCTGTTTTTACGAGTGTGACCCATCTGGGCTGGCACTGTTTCCACAGTGGTGGTGATGGCGTTTTATTGGATGCAGCTTTATCCTCTCTCCCTGACCTCCCCACAACCAGCTACACAAATTGGCAGTTAGAAAATGTGGCGCTCAATAAGCGGATTTAAGCTGACAC
Source organism: Mandrillus leucophaeus (assembly GCF_000951045.1). Lineage (NCBI taxonomy): Eukaryota > Metazoa > Chordata > Mammalia > Primates > Cercopithecidae > Mandrillus > Mandrillus leucophaeus. The sequence goes on along the minus strand of NW_012108142.1, from coordinate 864,698 downwards.
TTCAGAAATTGAAATCAGAGCCCTGCCACCTTTAGAATCCGTCAAATCTACTAAGAACGTGACCAGGCCTGGATCCATATATGCATTTTTAAATGAACATTACTGGATGTGGTGTATGTTAAGTACTCTGCAAGGATGACTATTTCTCCAACTCAAAATTCGGAGTGTATTTGACATGGAATATGTGTACACTCTCCCCAAAAGAGTCAGATTTAACCACCACGAATATCTCCTATATTAGATACGTCGGGTTGTAGAGCAAATATAAAACATCAGCCTGTCCTAAGGAAGAAATGGGGAGGCAACATTCCCAGCGAAAAAACATTGACAACATGGTGCTGTCTGCATCTTCCCTGTTCCAGAGTGGCACCAAGCCTGGCAGAGAGGGAAGTGGCAGCTTCATCAGCGTCACTCCCATTTCATTAACTGCTCAATAGGATGGGACCATACCGCCCTCTGATTGTGAAGCTGTGGATTCTTCCTTTCCTCTTACTTAGCACAGGAGGGGAAGGATGCAGGAAGAAGTAGCTCAGATAAGATGTTTGCTGGGGCAGCTACAAGGTACAAAAGAATGACTTCTGGATTTTAGACAAAAAGGGTGAGTTTTCCAGCTCCACATACATACCTACATCAGAGATTTGTATGGCTAAATATGTAGAGTGCAGGCACATGCTGACTCCAGCCCTCCGGGGCGGGTTAGAATATCACATAGATACATTCAGTGCGTTATGATGCCTTCAGTTAATAGGTAACAGCTGCTAGGTAATTAAAGGTGCCTATTTCCAAATCAGATATAAAATTACAAAAGGTAGCAAATTAATTGCATTTAAATTCTGAAGGATTCTGTATGAACTGAATGCATGGCTTAATATTTCATGAACACAAATTCTTATTTCTGAGAAGTATTAATTATTTTGATTGTCTGCTATATAGTCACAACTTTCATAGGTGTTGTGAGAATAATTGAAAAAAGAGGAAAAACATATACTTTATAATCATTTATAACCTAGATGGAAAGATGCACCATTCATTAACAGAGAGTTGCTGCGGGCATCATTGGGGTGAGGTAGGATGACATGAATCTGAAACCGTGCTCTCTTCAACATTTTATGAGTTTGGTAGGAAGAGAGAAAGGGACTCTTTGGCTGTAATCCATAGCGTGAGGGCAGCGATGGAGCCAGAGGAAAGCAGATTTCTTATACGAGAGCATCATGACAGAAGCAGCATTACTTAGGTTTAGCATCAAGGATCTAACTCTGGAGTTCAGTCTGGGGGTTGATCTGTACTCTGATACTTAACAGCTTTCTGTCCCCAGCCAGGGCGCTTTCTGCACCTCACCTTTCTGCAAATAAGATTACGAGGTGTACCTCTCCTGTAAGTGGTCGTGAAGACTAGTTGGTTAGATAATACATGCAAATACCTGCCAATGGAATCTGCCATGTATTGCCACATGCATAATAAATGTCAGCTACTATTACGATTTGAATTAAGAGATATTCTCAGAGTAGCAAAGTGGCTAAATAATGACATTGGTATGTGATTCAATGATTGTCACAGTGAGTGTAAATTATAGGAATAACAGCATAGCTTTAGGAATGTTTTAGGCAGTCATATTTTAAATTATAATGAAATGGAAAAAGCTTGAAGATAGACACATAAGCTAAGGGCACTGATGGAAACAAGATAATGAGAAACAGGAATTTGATAGCACCTTTGGAAATGTATTAAAAGGGAAAAAATTACATTATTAAGGAGCAGTGAGCAATATTTTTATTCCTTGTTTTCTGCTAATGTCTGATTATATGTACGTATATGTGCGTGCCAGCCATCTCTCTGAACACTTTATACGTATTTTCTCATTTAATCTGAAAATAATCCTGTATTGGGTTAAAAATTTATGTCTACTGAGAACCTATATGATGTTATTTGGAAATAAGGGAGTATTTGCAGATGTAATCAAGTTCAGATAAGTCATCAGGATCAGGGTGGGTCCTTGTCCAGGTACTGGTGTCCATTGAAAAGAAGGGAAGAGTGTGGGCACACACAGAGGGAGGACAGCTTGAGAATATGGACCAAAGCCATGTGGAGTAAGTGGCACTGCTGCAAATCACGAGACAAAGCTTCTCAGCAGCCCCAGAAGACAGAGGAGAGGCGTGCTGGGTTTTCCTGGTAGTCCCAGGGTCAGCAGTTCCCAGAATGTGAAACGTACTTGCTTTCTGCTCTGTCTACTGTGTCTTTGCTCCAGAGATTTCCCAGCCCGCCAGGAGCACCCTTCCTCTATTCCTTGCAGATGTACCTCTCCTCTCCCCTGTGGAGCCCTCCCCGACATCCTCAGGTGAAACACACAAAGCCCTTCCCCTGCAGCACTGCCAACATGAATTCCTTGAAGTGTAATCTCTTGTTTGCAAGCCCATATCTCTCACTAAAATGTGTGTTATGCAAAGGAGAGGATCAGCATTCCTTCATCATTCATTCATTCATTCATTCATTCATGCAGTAAATGTTTATTGTATCCTTGTCATTTTCCATGTACTGTTCTAAGTGCTGGGGATGTGCAGAAGGAGGAGGGGATTCAGGGAAGAAAGAAAAGCTTGAACAAAGACACAGTGAGAAATAAAGTTCTTCCTGCCCTAATGAACTTCATAATATTTCTATCTCTATTCCTAGCACAGAGACTGTGTGTGAATCAGAGTTCTCCAGAGAATTAGAACCAATAAGATGCACATGGATGTGTGTGTATATACATATATATAAAATATATATGCATATATATACAGGTCTATATACAGTATATACATATATATTCAGGTATGTGTGTATGTATAGGTACATATACATATATATGTACCTATGTATATATGATATATATGTATATATACTTACATATACCTGTGTGTATTTATACATGCACATATATATTTATTTTAACCCAGTATTTTTGTATATTTTAGGAAAGGGGGAATGAAGGAATGAGTAATGGGTTCTGGTCTTTATAATTAAAAAATCTTCTCCTGATTTTGTAGTGTCACTTCCTCTGTGTCACTTTCTCGCTCCATACGATGTTATTTCTTAGAGCCGCTCCCTTCTCCTAAGCTGGATGTCTAATAAGGATTAATGGCAAAACATGAAATCTGTCATTTGTGTCTCTTCACTGTCAAGTTTTGATTAAATGGAAACTGAAACAAGGCAAACATTTGAGTTAGCTGAATGAATGCTACAGCTCAGGTCTCCGATCCATCAAGTTTTAGACAGCATTGCCGTCGTTGGTATAAACCTAGAGTTTTCTGATTTATTGTGCTATGAGAAAGAAGAAGAAATGACTGGTAATTTTCCTAGGAAAAAGGCACAATCTGTCAGCAGCCCGGACTGCTGCTTAGTGTACAAGTGCAGCTGGAAAACAATCTGTAGATGCTCGCTGCCTCTGACAGTGCCGCCACAGTACACACAGAAGTAAAATGTTCTACAGGGAAGATGTAGATGTGCCATTTATAAGATCAGAGGAATCGCTTACTGAGTGCGAGAATGAACAGAACAGAATATGTTATCTGGGTTTTTTCTGAGCCTTTTCAATACACAGAGAATTTCTAAAACTGGACATGCATAAACACTGCTTCACAAAGCAGCATTTGCAAACAGTGTCACAACTACTCTGCTGGAGCCAGTGCCTCTGCCCTTCTCAAGATCATTACCCTTTCAGCCTTTCATGATCCACAGAACAGGACCATATCCATAGAAGGGGGAAAGAATTTTAATGTCTCCCAAAGTAAAAAGAAAAGAAAACCAAACCACCTCCCCTTCATTGCAGTTTCCTTCATAACCAACACACCTCAGAAGATGTCTGTACTCATGAGCTGGACCTTCTCTCTTCCATTGTCTCTTGAAAACACCACTACCAGGCTTTTCCCCAGTGATTCCACCAAACCCGCCTGTAGCCATGATGTCCCTGTTGCCAGGCTGAGAGGGTACATTTTTAGTCCTTGTCAAATTCATCTACAAGCATCATTGACTTCGATTATTTCTTCCTTTTCCACTGACTTCTTTCACTCTGTTTTCTTCAGTTGACTTTCTCTCCTTGGTTTTTCATCTGCTTCATTGGTCCTTCCTTCTCAGTCTCCTATGCAGGTTACTCTTTGCCTCTGCAAATTCCAGAGATGGTACCTGTATTGGTTTGCTAGGGCTGACGTAACAAAATACTACAGGCCCAGTGGCTTGAACAATAGCTCTCAAAGGGCTGCAGGCTGGGAAGTCCAAGGTCGAGGGTCTGGCAAGTTTGATGTCTGGTGAGGGTCTGCTTTCCGGTTCATCGATGGCAGCTTCTCACTAGGTACTCACAGGATGGAAAGGGCAAGGGAGCATTCTGTGGTCTCTTTGATAAAAGCACAAATCCCACTGATGAGGTCTTTACCCCTGCCAGGTAATCACCTCCCAGAGGCCCCACCTCCTAGTACCATCACACCTGGGTATTGGCTTCACCATAAGAATTTTTTCCTTAAATACCTCTAGCCTGCTCCTGCCTTGGAGGTCTGTGTACTTGCTGGCCCAGATTCTGCATGGATCGCCATTTGCATTTGTCAGCTCTCCCCTCAAATGTTGCCTAATCAGTGGTGCTTGTACTACTGACCTACATCAACCCAACCCTCTCACTCTGTCCACTCAACTGCTTCCTTCTTTTTCATTGCACTTATCACCTTGCAGCAAATTCTTTATTTCCTTGATGTTTTATTGTCTATCTCCTCCCAGTAGGCTGTAGGTTTACATGAGTAAGAGATTTCTTTGCTTAGTTTAGTACTGTTCCCTGGCTTCTAGAACAATGACTTGCACAAAGTAGGTGATCAATAATATTTGCTTAGTGAACAAATAAGTAAAGGGAGCCTCTTCCTTTATGTAATAGCATCTTTTACATATGTAATATGTAATGAATGTGATGAATACATTTACAATGTAAATGTAATGAATAAATGAATATGTAAAAGCATCTTTTACATATTCGAGGACCCTCAGTCCCACCATCATGACCTGGTTGTGGCCTCCATAATTTTACCTCTGGTTTATTGCAACTGTCCCTAAACTGATCACATTATCTTCAGTCTTGTCCTCCCTTAGATCTATTCTTCTCTCTCTAATGAAAATAATCCTAAATGTATTGTTCTTGCTTCTGCAAAAAAAAAAAAAACAAACAAAAAAACTCTTGTAATAATGCTTAGTTTCCAAACTTCTTTTCAAGAGAGTCTTCCTTGTGGATCTTTAATCTTCCCAGAGTGATTGTTGACATAACCAGCCTTCACCCTTCCCGTTTTACACCCAGCCCACCTCTCACACCAGCATTTCCCATTGTACATAGGCTCGTTCAGCTCCTCAAGCCTTTTGTGCCATCCCTTAGAACTTTGTAGGTTCTAGTCCCAATCCTTTCAGCTCTTTCTGTGTGGATAACCCCCATTCATCACTTACGTTCCAGTTTCTGTCTGAGCTCTGAACCTAGAGCACTTCTTCAGAGAAGGCTTTGCTGCCTCCCAGGTTGGTCCCACAGTCCCTGGAGCTGCTCCAATCCCAGCAGATGTCACAGAGTGTATCAGGGCGTTGAACGTTTGCTTCACTGGGTCCAGAACTCACAGCGGGCTCCATGAGAGCAGGGCCTGGCTCTCATCCAAGGGGCTGGATCCCAGTGCCTGGCAGAGTGTAGTTGCTCACATATTACAGATGTTTCAATCACTGTCCATATTATTTTTTGCATATTTGTTTTGCAAATTAACATAAGATGTCCATTTCTAGATAGCTGGCAACTGTTTGTACAATGCAAAAAATATCAATGAGTTTTTTCCATTCATCTTATTGAATATGAGATTGCCAGCTGTCTAGTCTATTATTTCCCCACATATGGTGTCCGGATTAACCTCTCCAAAACTCTATAATGCAGGCTTAGCATAGAGTTTGACACGTTTTAAAAATCATTCACATAGAGAGAGAAGCAAAATTATCTCTATGAGCACAATCAAGAATACCACTTTTTAAAACACCTTGAGGCACTTTTTAATCCACAGCTTATGTTTCTAGTTATTTACATGTGTGGAGAAACTGGTCTTGCTACTATGCCATAGGACAAGGAGGCATAATGTTGGTAAGAATCCAGATTTCTTCTTTACATATCTCCTCTCACAATTGTGGACCCCCAGTGGATCCAGCCTACAGATGGGGAGCTGAGGGAGTGCATGGGAGAGGTTCAGGGCTTTATTAGGGCCCCAGATTTCATGCATGAACAATGGTGTTGTAGCATATATTTTGCATTTGTGCAGTGACTTCTTATACATATATAGTGATTTTATTAAAAATCTCAATGGCTGTTCACAAATTCTTGCCAATATGAGTTTTGAGTCAAACATGTCAAATGTCCTTCTCATGGTCTTGATCTCTTTCATGGGATCATATCCAAATTTGATTTTTCCAGAGTCCAGTCACTGCTCTAAATTTTCTGCTTGCATTTTTAATCAAAAACCATGCAGGCATGTAAAACCATTTATGTCTAACGTGAATGTGTTTTTCCACACACGCACTCTTCCTTCCTCACCAAAATATGCTTCTCTTTTCCATATGTGTGTGTGTCAATAATATGGCCATTTTTTTTCTAGAAACTTCAGTGTGAAATGTAACAGTTATATTTGATATTTTCTGTATAAACTGACCACGGCTTTTTCACATCTCCCTTCCAGACTCCCCTAAGGAGTTTCAGTAAAAGGCTTTGCCCTTCACCCTGCATGTGACTTGGTGCCTAAAGTGATGCTTGCAACTCTTACATCGCCCTTTTCTATTGCCTACTCTTCACTTCCAATGTTGTTTCAGCTTCTCATTCATTCATTCGTTTGCCAAATATGTCTTCTGTGGCATATATGTGCCCAGAATTGTGTTCTGTGTGGGAGGTTGTACTGAGCCAAGGCAGGTGAGTTTCTTGATTCTTGGAGCTTATGGTCCAGAATAAATACCAGTGCCATTGATCTTGTTTTTCTCATCTTCCTCGTCTTTCTTTTTTTCATCAAGAAAGTGAACATGTGCTCCTTGTTATTACTCTGCCAGCAGTGCTGTTCCACAGCTACAGGGGGTAAATAAAGAGAGAGAGCCAGAGTTTTATTTCTCTCCTAAGAGATTTCTAAAGTCATCCATGTTTCTCTTTCATGTTTCTCTCTAAGTCTTGAATGGAATGGTAGAAATGTAGTTAGGCATTTGACTTCAGAGACTTATCCTTATAACTACGTTGCTATTCATGGTCCTCCGCAATCTTATTATTCCAATATGACTTTCTGTTTCTCTGTTTTATACTCCATAAACAATGGTGCCCCGAGACTGTTCCCAGGACAGCAGCATCCTCCTCATCTGAGAACTTGTTAGAAATGTAAATGATCAGGCCCCATCACAGACCTGCTAAATCAGAAACTGGAGGGTAGGGCCAAGAATCTGTTTCAGTAACCCCCACCATGCTCAAATTTGAGTTAGATTCTAGTGGTTTTCAACTTGACATATTTGCCAAATTACTCTTGGATACCACTGAAATTATCTGTTCAGGGGATAGACATGCTAAACATTGTGCAGTCTGCGGCACGGTGCTAAACAAAACATGCCTGTCCCATTCCAAATGCCTCAATCATCTCTGTTGAGAAACATGATAAATCTGATCTAGCAGGGACCCTGCCATTCCTTGAATACAGCGGTTGATTTCCTGCCTATTGTGAGCAGTGCAAGGTCAGAGATAACAAGAGGCCCAGGTTTGTGTCTTTCTACAGTGTCAGGCTTTTATTGATGTTATTTCAATCACGGGCTGCATGGAATTCCCAAGGAGACAATTCTCGGTGGTGCTTCCCATTCACTCATGGTCACAGCCATGGGCACACAGGCTCAAGCCATTCCACACTTCAATCAAGATTGCAAACCATATATACTAGTATGTTTAATCAATAGATAAATGCTATAGATAAAATATTCCAAAACAAACAAAGTGACTTTTAACATCAAGGGGAAGGAAAAAGGGTTAAGGAACCAGTCCAGGGAGAACGATGTAGACGAAAAGAATATCCTGGTCTGGCCTGGGCAGACCATGAGTCGTGCATGGAAGAGTCAGTGATGTGGGCAGAGCCTTCAGTGGTATATTCCGGGTGCTTATCACAAGCGACAGTAAAATAGTGTCTGTTAAGAGGCCGTTTCAAGCTGCTGATGTCTTGCTCTTTTTATGGGCGAGAGTCCTCTGATTAGGACTGATAGTGGAAGAATGTGCTTGGTCATGCCTTTATCTGGCTGAATGCAGTCTTTATTGATGAGGCAAAATATCTGGTCCCTGCTGGCAAGGTGCCTGATGAAATGGAATATAGAGTCTTTTTCTAACTTGGAGCCACTTACATCAAGGGTGCTGTGTAAATGGCCTCTGTGTGTTTCCTCTTTCTGTTTCTCATCCTTACCCCCATCTCAAAATATCTAAATTCTATTCATCTTAATACCTGAACTAAATAGTATCTCCTTCAGAAATCTACCCTGGCTTCCTCAGCTGAAAGAGTTATATTTCTCTTCTGTATGCCCACAGGCATTTTATCTGTGGATCTATAATTCACTTATTTATACAATTACGATTCAATTCTCGATGTAAGTGCCTTATCCTTCCCACTCTAAGCAACTCAGATGTGAGATTATGTCCTCAATCATTTACAATCCCAAGCAGAGTTGCTGGCTTGTGATAGGCTGACAGGAGAAGCTTCCCTTTCCTTCCTTCCTCCTGTTCTATAGTAGCCTTTGACCACAGACAGTAAGAATTACTGATTAATTTAGCAATTTGCCAAAAAATAAGAAAAAAATACCCAAACCTTATAGTCCATGACCTAACTCTCGTGGGAAGCATCTACAAGCAGGAAATCTGTGTCTGATAAACGAGCCGGTTTATGCAGAATTGGCGTGTGATCTAAGAAGCTGTAATTGGGCTAACTACTGCTGCGTGATTGTAGAAGTCATTTTTGAATACCCTGGGGCAACACAGATTTGACAACTGCCTCTGTTTCCTTCTCGATTGAAAATTATTCTATAAAGAAACAGAATTACCTTCTTGTTCTAATAAAATAAAGATCACAAACACAGTTTTACATCCCGTTTGAATCGTAGAAAGATAAGGTTTAGTGTTAAGCCTGAGAATCCGGGGCCCTGGTGTATGTCCCCTGAACTTCTTTTTTGAGTAGGACACATGATAGGAAGAAACATGCTTTATGCCTCTGATGATTCTGGAGAAGTGAGATGTGTTGCCTTTTTTTTGTTTGTTTGTTTTTAGAAACAGAGTCTCACTCTGTCACCAGGCTGGAGTGCAGTAATGGGGTGATAGCTCACTGCAACCTCCGCCTCCCGGGTTCAAGCGATTATCCTGCCTCAGCCTCCCAAGTAGCTGGGGTTACAGACGTGAGCCACCATGCCTGGCTACTTTTTGTATTTTTAGTAGAGACGGGGTTTCACCTTGTTGGCCAAGATGGCCTCGATCTCCTGACCTCATGATCTGCTGACCTCAGCCTCCCAAAGTGCTGGGATTACAGGTGTCAGCCACTACACCTGGTTGGATGTGTTGCCTTCTTATATGCCACAGGAGGGGTGTGCAGGCTGTATTCCAAGCAGGGGCAACCCCTAGGGCATTCTCTTCTCTTTTCACCTTAGGAGATTGTTTCAAGCATGAAAGGCGTGTTTTGGCTTGTGTCTCTTTTTAGTAAGCCTGGGTTAGTTTGGATCCACTGAGAAGTGAACACCAAGAAGAGGTTAGATATGCAAGAGATTTGTGAGGGGAACAGCAGCAGGAGGAAAGGGGTTATGTGCTATTGTGATAGAATAAGATATGTATCTCTTATTGTGTGTGTGTATACATATATCTATGATATCTATGTCTATTTGTGAATCTGTGGATCTGTGTATATATTTGATCTCTGCCCTTAGTTTCTGACACAGAGTTCCTATCTGATGCGGAGCTCCTAATCCTTTGGGACTTCCTGGGTGATAGGGACATGTTTTCTTCTAATGAGGCAGTCCCTAATGGCTCCTGGCTGGGGACCGGTCACCCAGCCATGATTAGGAGCTTGGAATTCTCAACCCCAACCCCTAACCTTTGGAGGAGGAAGAAAAGTTGGATGTTGAGTTAATAAGTGATCATGCTTACATAATGAAGACTCCATAAAAACCTCTGAACTATGGGGTTTAGAGAGTTCCCAGATCACTGAACACACATGTGCGCTGCGAGGGTTGCCTGGTGAGCTTGGAAGCTCCACGCCTGGCCCCAGACCCACCTTATGTGCCCCTTTGCCGGCCGTTCATCACTCTGTGTTTTAATACCCTTTACAATAAATGGTAAACACAAGTCAAGTGTTTCCCTGAGTTTTGGGAGTTGTCCTAGCAAATTATTGAACCCAAGAAGAGGGTCATGGGAACGCCAATTTTATTTATTTATTTATTTATTTATTATTTTTTATTTTTTTGAGACAGAGTCTCACTCTGTTGTCAGGCTGGAGTGCAATGGCGTGATCTCGGCTCACTGCAAGCTCTGCCTTCCGGGTTCAAGTGATTCTCCTGCCTCAGCCTCCAGAGTAGCTGGGACTACAGGTGCACACCACCATGCCCAGCTAATTTTTGTATTTTTAGTAGAGATGGGGTTTCACTATGTTGGCCAGGATTGTCTCCATCTCTTGACCTCGTGATCTGCCTGCCTTGGCCTTCCAAAGTGCTAAGATTACAGGCCTGAGCCACCGCACCCAGCCGGGAACCCCAATTTGTAGCTGATTGGTCAGAAGTATAGGACACAACCTGGGACTCTGAACTGGGATCTGAAATGGGAAGGGTTTTGTGGGGCTGAGCCTTTACCTGTGTGAAATTGAATGGAATTGCTGGTGTCCACTGGATGATTGCTTGGTGTGTTGAAAACCCCTACTCATGTGATCACAGAAGGGTTTGTGTTGAGTGTTTAGGGTGTAGTAGAAGGAAAACCAGTTGTTTGTTCTTGTTATACAAGGAAGGTCCCAGATGAGGCTGAGAGGGCGTTCAAATGCCCCATCCTGGTGTGATCCTCGCTGACAATCTATATGGCTGCCCAGACTGCTATCACAAAATACCACAGACTGGGTCGCTTACACAACAGACATTTATTTTCTAACAGTTCTGAAGGCAAGAAGTCCAAGATCTAGGTGCCATGTCATGAAGTTTGGTTTCTTCTGAGACCTGTGTCCTTGGCTTGCAGGCAGCGGTCTTCTCACTCTGTCTTCACTTGTTCATCCTCCGTCCTGGTGTGTCTGTGTCCTAACCTTATTTGTGAGGGCACCAGGTACATTGATTGGATTAGTGTCCACCCTAATACCTCAGTGAATCTTCATGAACCTCCTTAAAGACCTTCTCTTTGAATATGGTCGCATTCTGAAGTTGCTTCAATGTAGGAATTTTGGGAGACCCAGGACAGCCCATAGACCCAGAGAAGGAGAGAAGAAAGCAGCGGATCTGGTAGGAAATGTTTCACGATGTAGCAGAGCTCTAAGAATTCTCTGGTAGGCTGAGAGGTAGTCCTCACCCAAGCAGAGTTGGCTATGGGAGGATCTCACACCTTGCAGGAGTGGAGCCGCCTTGATGAGCATCCCTGTTATACTCAGTTGAGTGAGCTGGGAGCACCTGGTGATGTGTGGCCAATGTGTGACTCGCACAGCAGCTGGGGTCTGGGTCACTCACACTTTTTGCTACAGGAGATTTAAGTAGGCCTTTCCATAGGCAATGCAATCCTTTTTGTCATATTTTAAAAATACTTTAAAGATATCACAGGTATTAAAATATCTTTAAGTATTTTAAAGATAAAGGCCTGTAATATTTACACTGAGAACTGAGATCCAGGTAGAAATATAAGGGCAGGAACTGCAATCGGCACATCCAGTGAAGGAAGCTGTGATGACACCAGGCCAGAACAGGGTCAGGGGCCCAGCCAGGGGCTATGGAGGTGATCACACATCAGCTCTGAATACTCTGATTCAGAGTCACAAAGAAGAGATGGCAATGATTGTTCCTAAAACTACTTGAGGGCTGAAACCAGAGGACCGGATGTCTGAACCAAAATAATTCCCTAGATTTTTTATTTTTACTCATAGGAAGTCGTAACTTCCTGAAATGTTATGAAATTGGTGCTGGAAATCATGATGAAGAGAAAAGACAACAATTTTCCTGGTCAATCTGGATGTTCAGCGGCCTGACGACAATGCGGCAGAGTGGGAAGGGGGTGGTGTGTAACTGGGGAGTGAGATGCTTCCTGGAAAGTAATTTATTTGCTGTGAAGGCAGTGGAAGGCATGGGTCATGGGTGGTACAGCCAACAGCAGCAGCCCAGGCTTGACAGAGTCCTGGAACAATGACTGCTTACCCCATCGGTCCCCTAGGATTCCACCATGGTCAAGAATAATTATCAAGTTCATATGGTTCTGCTTTGGTTGGGCTGCCTATTCTAAAATGTAAAAGGGAACTATATAACTTGGCATTTTTTTCAGATAACAAGGATTCACATATAATGACTGATTCCACACAATGGAAGAAGATTATGCAGTTATTAAATATGGATTTATGTTAAGCATAAATATATGCATAGCAAAGTATAATTACAATATAAATCTCACTTCTCTGTAGATTAGTAGACTAATTGCAGTGCGGTGTCTTCTCCCCAGGGGTTTGATAAATAACATTGGCAGAAATGGTATGGATAAGCCCCTGTTCTGGCCTCGTGATTTTCAGTATCCTACATAATTGTAATCACACAGTCTCTCCTGGGTGTTCCAGGCTGATGTTTTCTTCACGTTAAACCAGACCAGGCTTGTCACTTCTCCCTCCAGAGCTGATCTACCAACTGCAGAAAAATCACAGCCGCTCACAGTTGCACAAATTCTTTACTTTAAGGTTCATTCCTTCAGCTTCCTGGGTTCTTGCTCTGCATTCGTTTTAAACCACTCATTTCTGGGCTATATACATTTTCTAAGTCTGTAGCTGGAAGAAGTGGAAAACACATTGAGTGTGGAAGGAAAATCTAAAAAGAACTTGGTGTATCTGAACAGTGCACTTAACCCACAATAGAAAAATGAACAAGGGCAAATGTAAATTCCAAACTACTGATTACTTAAATAATTTATAAAGTGTGATTTTTTGGCAATAGTGTAATATGAGTGCTACCCTTTCCCAATAAATAAAGTCAAAGTTTGCATTGGTAGAAATACATTATCTAAAACAAGGGGGGCAGAAGGACGGGGATAATAAAATGTAATTTGAGAGCCTTGGTGCATCTAGCTATAGAAAGGAGATTCTAGGAAAAAGGACATTTGGACTGTGAGAAAGATGAGGAACCTAAAACCATATTATGTGAGGAAGAGGCAGAGTGACTGTGGGTTTTTCACTCAAAGAAGAGAAAAGCTCAAAGCAAAATAGCTTTGAGTATCTGAAGCATTTGCCATGTAGAGTTTACTCTTATAGCTTATTCTTCTTATTGTGACTTATGTTTGTTCAGTATTAGAGCTGGGTAAAAGAAGGCCCTTGTAATTCTTTCTCTTGTAAAAAAAGTAGGAAATTATAAGACCCTAATTACAAGGGCCTTGTAATTCTTTTCGCTTGTGAAAAATTACAAGAGAAACAGAATGTAGCTCCATGCAAGGAAGCAGATTTACACATAGAGAACAGGATGCCCTAGGAGGTCATGAACAAGTTGGAAATGTTAACTAAACTTTCTACACTTTCTCATCGGTAGGAATAGTACTGACATGACAGATCATATGAATATGAATTTGAGGCTTTATAACTAGAAGTTACAATTCTCAGTATTATTTTATAATTTTGTACATAACTGAATTAGTTCATCTTTAAAATTTCACCCACTATTATCACCATCCTATTCTCCACATTCTTTCTACTCAAATGATTACATGCTTGGACTGGAACTGCAGGTTGAGTGAGAGCTGCTCCACAATTCCTGAGTCTGTCAGGGACAGACTTCCCATGGGTTTCATCATAAACAGACATTATTTTCAGTACAGAAGTAGGAGTTGATTTAGGCAGAAAACAGACTTCCAATGAATTCTTCCTTTTTTTCTCCTGAACTTTTTATGCAGGTGGGCATTTGAGGGGCCATAGATTAAAGAACACACAGTTGTATAAATTTATTAAAGTCCTTCATGAAAATATATTTTAGAAAGACCACCAATTTTCGAAGCAGTGATATGTGAGTTACAAGTGTCACACAGGGTTTTTATGTGCCCTAATGGCATGATGCAAGTCAAGTTAATGTCTTTGAGCCTTGGTTTCCTTACTAGTTAAGTGGAGTTAATACTGACTCATGAGCTTGTTATAAAGATTTGACATCAGCTAGATAATTGTTAAATGGTAGCTTTCTTATTAATAAACTGTCAAGGGATCACTATAAGTATATATTGTCTTTATGTTTAATACAACTTATAATTATTACAAGGAAGAGATGATTAAACTATTGCTATAAAATACTGTGACAATTTTAAAACTTTAGGTGATAATCTTTAATAACATATATTGTTGATATGACAACATTTTGCTTTTCAGTCAAATTGAATTTTATTGTCATAGTTCATAAGAAATAGTTTGTATTTTGAATTTTCCAATTTTTTATTATACCATTATTTTTATCACAAAGAACCTTCAAAAATGCATTGTGGACATTAAAATACATTAAATAATATAATTATTTAGCTACATTAAATAATTATACATTTATTTATCTATGTCCATGTTTGCCTTTAAATACATATACAGACATTTTCAATCATACTTGCTAATTAAACTGATAATTGTAAAGGAGCCCATTTTATTATGATATTGTATTATAATAGTTAAATCATTTTACTTGAATGACCCATAAGGATTTCTAAGGAAATAATAGACATTTTTATTATCTTTGCAATTATCATATTTAGTAAGAATTCAATTAACTTTCATTGTCAAAACTTAGCTATGTTGAACTCAGACAAATAATCTATTTCCTTGCCTAATTTTATTAACTGCCAGTTTGTAGAAATGTAATAAGTGTACAAATACAGAGTCTTTGAAATATAAAAGATAAAAAAATAGCAGCAAAGAAGTTAAAGCTTAAAAGTTCAAACAATACCAAACCAGACTTCTAAACTCCACCACAGCCAACATTTTTCTAGTTGTTTCATTTCCAGCAGAAAATAATCAGTTAATCAAGGAACAATATGTCATAGAAATAGTATTCAAAACGAGATTCTACATCTAACAATTTGTAGTGGGAACTGTAGCATGTCACTTGCTTTTCATATAATATATTGAGTTGTATATGTACCTAAGTTATTTTGCTAAATGTGTATATGAACCAACTCTCATCTGATGTCCCACCACTTTTCCCATTTATTGTATAAAAATTCTCATTTCTCAGCTAGGTAAGCCCAATGCCTTCCACCAGATACTCTCAAATTCTGTTTAGCATGAAGGTCGAACTCAGCAACTCGGAAGGTGGATACCATGCAAAACAAAACAAAAATGCACTTGTACAAGCTTTTGTGAATCCTTCAGACTTCAGTGGGAAGGTTTGGGAGCTGCAACCATCAACAACTGAATAGCCATCCTTTATTCTTTTCTCACCTTTTCCTTCTTTCCTTTATCGTCCTTTGCACAAAATAAAAATTCCTGCTATTTTCTTTTGCAAGTTATTTCCATCTTTTCATCTTACCACCCAACTCATTTCCTACCTAAGAATGGGAAGGGCTTGCACATAAATGACTGATTGAGTTTTTAGCCAAGGTCTTTTCTTTTTCATCAGCGTCTGTTTAGTGGAGAATTATTCTTTCAGAATATACATGATCTCATCGATTCTTCTTATTAATGTCTTCATTTCGAAGTCTGAAATTAATGAATCTCAGTGAAAACTTGATTAAATAATGAGAACCACAACTATGTTGACTTAAAGTTTATGTTTGAACAATACTTATTCAGGATTAATTGAGTTGGGCAGACCAGAGTTTTCACCAAGCTGGGCTATTCTTAGATGATTGTAATAATCCTCTACCTGGTGTTTCTACCTTTAAAGTTTTCTTTTTCCAATCTGTCAGACCCAGCAGTATATTAACACTATTTTAAGAAATATCCTTTTTACCATATTATTCCCATTCTATCTGTCTTCTTTTTCCCAGCAGGATAAAGAATGCTTTCTATGTTGCTTAGTTTCAAGGTTTTTTGTAAATTGACTTTACCATATTTTTCATCCTCTCTGATTTTACTACAAAGAATGCTCCTGCTCTAGTTCCTCTCTCTGTAGTTCTTCAAATGTATCTTGCCTTTTCTTGTTCCATGGCTTTCTTAATAATATTAGTTACACTCAAAAGGCTTTCTTCAATCCTCTCAACCTCTGCTATGAATGCCCTGTAAATAAAATGTCTGTAACTAAAGCTTTCCAAAAACCTCTCTACTCTCCTTTCTCTCCCTTTTCCTCTAGACATAGTCAGTAATAATTAACCTACAGGTAGTCAAAAATTATGGAAGTATTTTTTTCTTGATTTATATACTTGTTTTTAGGAATTGCTTTAGGCTAGTTTCGTTTTCTATTGTCCTGTAGTAACTTAGCATGTGCCTTAAAAACGCACATTTATCATCTCAGTTGCCATGGGTCCAGAGTCTGGCGGTGGCTTAGCTGAGCCCTGTGCTGAAGGTCTCAAAAGGCTGCAGTGAAGGTGTTTTGGCAGCTGTGTTCTCACTTTGGAGATGTCACGGGAGAAGAATCCACTTCAAAACTGACTAGATTGATGACAGAATTCTTTTCTCTGTGGTTCGGGACTGAAGGCTCTGGCTTCCTGCTGGCCATAGGCCACCCTCAGCTCCCTGCACCTGGGGCCCTGCACCGTGGCTGATTACAAGGCCAGACCCTAACAGAGAGGCTCCAGTGTGAGTCCACCAGCAAGACTGCGTCCTGGGACCGACGTCCCACTACCTTTGCTACGTTCTGTGGGTTAGAAACACATCACAGGTTCTGCTAGCACTCAAGGGGAAGGGATCACAGAAGAACATGAACACCAGGAGGTAGGATCCTGAGGAGGGGCACGCGTGTGTGTGCCCACCTCCTGCACTCGTCTGTCTTCTCTGTGACTGAAGTCTGGTGGAAAAGAACTGCACAGTGTCCCCTGTTATCTGAGGAACATACATTCCAAACCCCCAGTGGATTCCTGAAATGAAAGACAGCAGCGACCTGATCACCGTTAATCAAAATACATGTTCATGTCTTTGACCCACAAATGTGATGCCTTTTCTATCTTGACTAAGCACGTATTTCACGTTGTGGCTGTAACTTTTGCAGGTTGAAATGTAACCGCAAAACTAGAATGGATTTCTTTCTCCCTCTTCGCATTTTCACAGATAGAAGATTCATTTCCATTGTTGGTCTTAGCAACTTCTCAGCATATGTTTTTTTTTTTTTCTTTCTTGAAGTCGAGAACTCTCACCTTTTCACTTAAAGGAAGCGCTTTACAGCTTCTCTTTGGCATATTTGAATTGCCGGCATCACTACTCTTGCACGTACTCTTAACACAAGCACCGCGAGACCACGACAGTTGATCTGATTTTCGCCATGGCTCCTCATTGACTAATGGGTAGCTACTGTGGAGTGTGGACAAGGGAACAATTCCCATCCCGAAAGGGACAGAGGGGAGCAGCTCCGGATGGCGCAAGATTTCATCACGCTACCCAGAGTGACACACGATTGAAAACTTATACATTGTTTATTTCTGGAAGATTTCATTTAATATTTTCAAACTGTGGTTGACATCAAGTAACTGAAACTTTGAAAAGGGAAACCTCAGACATGGTTTTATGAATCTGAAGCCTTCTTTATAATTCAAGTTCTTTAAATTCATTTTATGTCAACTGTCCTTAATTGCTAAATAGTTTTTAAAAGATCCTTCAGATTTAAGTGAATTAAGTATGATTCACAGCATTTTAACTTATTATAAAATGGTTAGAGTATAGGTGCGATAGCTCATGCCCGCAGTCCCAGCACTTTAGAAGGCTAAAGTGGGAGGATTGTTTGAGACCAGGAGTTCCAGACCAGCCTGGTCAACATAGTGACACCCTGTGTCTACAACTTTTTTCTAATTAGCCGTGGGTGGTAGTACACATCTGTAGTCCCAGCTACTGGGGAAGCTGAGGTGGGAGGATCTCTTGGGTCCAGGAGTTCCAGGCTACAGTAAGCACTATCCTCCAGGCTGGGCCACAGAGACCCTGTCTATAAAATAAAAATAAATTTAAAAATGCTTAGCATATAAACTTTGAAAGGAAGTTCCATTACCCAATATAAACCATTTCCAGTGGACAAAATTGTGCATGTATGCACTGCATTGTTTTTCATTTTTATTTTAATAGGCATATGTAATTTGGAAAATTCAAATTAGGTAATTGACACAGTTTACCACAAAGGGTTTACAACTATTATCTATTATCCATGCTATTTTTAGCCCGGGCTCTGGTTATAGTCTCTTTATACCAACATACTTTAAATAAGCAGTTCTTTTGATGTTGATTTGGAATCACCTTTTTACTATTTTAGATCTGTATTCTAAAACTAAAGGAAAAAAGTTCTATTGAAAGTAACAATTACAAGATACTATGCGTGATCAAGTTAGAAGCTTAAACAAAAACTCTTTGGGAAGAAAAAGGAAAATTTGAAAATATTTTAAAGTATAGGCAAGTTAGGTAAGACTAGAATATTACACATGTATGCCAAGGATCTCCTTAACATATAAAATCTATTGAACCAATTAGCAAATCTGTATGATAGAGTATAATCACCTTTTGTTCTACATAAATTTCATTCTGCATGTGTTCCCTAAACTTTGTTCTGTGTAATCACACCAATTTTCTAATTAAAGAACTTGAACTGATTGCTTTGATAATCAGGAGCGATTGTAATCAGTGAAATTAAGATAATCGTATCAGCACAAAACAGTGCATGCCTCTTTCCCTCTCCCTTTCTGTCTCTGATACACATGTACACACACCCTCACACATGCACACACACACATTCTCTCTCTCTCTTTCAATTATTCTCTGAAATACCATGATTGGGCTTTTGTGCCTAGGAGGCGCTGTCTTCGAAGATTTCTTCCATCGTTGTCCCTTGTCATCTGTGGTTGGCTTTGCTGGTGGAGTACCCATTACTTCCTCTCCTGCAAGGAAGCTCTCTCTGGTGTTCCTATCACTTGGCTCACCAGTCCCGCTATTGTACCTCTTCCTCTATCTCTATATCTCATTGCTTCCCTGATATCATCTCAGTCCTTTAATTCTTTGGGGATATTGCTTGTCTCTTTTCTTTCAACTCACTCTTTAATCCCTTAATCTTCTAGTCAGCCACCTATCTTGACTGTCAGCTGTGGTCTAGATTACAGCTTCCTATGCATTAAATGTTTCAAAGTTGATAAGTCTTTTTGATCCAATCAAAATCAAAATAATTGTCTTCTTACTTTGGGGCTTACACATTTTTTATTACACATACATATTTATGGTAAATTCTTTTTTACATAAGCTTGGGTAGGTGATTATAATCTAAAAAGGTTTTTCGATTATTTGAAAATGCAAGGTTCTAGCTTAGTACAAAAATGAAACATTTCATAATTCCTGGAGCTAAGCTTTGAATGTAGTACACAAGTATATAAAATGATGATAAACTAGATGGGCAAAAATTGTGAACATTGCTTCAGTAATTATTAGGAAATGGTGTTTATTAGACCTGAATATATGACAAAGAATTTACAATCCAGGAAAAGTGAGATGGGGTTAGTTAACAAACGGAGCAGGATAAAGGACTAATTTGGAAAAAATAAATCCATTTGTGGTGATATTTTTTGATTACTCAAATAGGGAAGGGGAATATGTTATATAAGAACTTCTTACAAGTTTCTTCCAAAGTACCCATTCCCTCCTTTATGGAATTTCATGAAATCTCCTTGGTGGTGTGGTACTCAACATCCTGCTGCCACCACAGCTATGGAGATGCTTTGGAGCAGAAACAACACTGGAAATCCCAGTGTATTTTATGTCATGCCATGGTCTTAATTAAGTTGCAGCTGTATTCATCAGTTTAATGAAAAAAGGACTTTTAAATATAGTTAGATGTTTAACTGACTTCCAGAAGGGCAAAATCTTCCTAAATAAAATTTAATAAATTTTGTTTATTTATTTTACTTAAATTTCTATTTTAAAGTTGGCGGTGAATCTAAAATTTATGCAACCATTTGTCTCTAGCACATTTTTGGCTAATAAACATCAGAGTGGCCAAATGTCACCTCATTCCACTTGTGTGTCAATGACAAATCTTTGTAACAGACGTTACTGAAAAAAGTGTAAGACTTTTCTTGTAATTATTTTGTTTCTAAAATAAAACACTGTTTAAAAAATAGTATTATAGTCCCACAAGACACACTCTGAAAGGTAGGAAATTTGTGGAGGTGGCGGGTAGGGGAAGAGTTTCAGCTCAAGTATATTAATTCCTCAGATTGCTAAGGAACATACCTTAATACCAAACTGTGATATAATTAAGCTTCTTCATGTTCTGAGTCACCATTCTCTCCCGTTTTAAAAATTATGATTCTTATGGTAGATGTAGGTTTTAATTAATTTTTAACACAGCAACAGATTAACAAATCATTGTTGATATGGGCTTTTCAATTTGCTCTTTCATGTGTCCCAATTAGAATCAACCTCAAATCTTCACAGCATGTAGACTTGCAAGGCATTGGCCAAAAGTCTGTTTTTTTAATTGAATGAAATATATGCTTATGTAGCTTAAGTAAGTATGAGGCTCATGAAGGTGTCTCGGTGCCACTTCATTTACTTCACTTATTCTTTACACAAATGATTTATTTTGTGAGCAATCTGCTAGGTTTTTGCCTATTAGATTGTATTTTAAATAACGGGAGGAAACCCAGAAAACCAGAGTGATCTGAGTCCTGTAGATAAATAAGAGGTGTAGGGGTGTGTGTGTGTCTATGTGTTTGTGTGTGTTTGTGTATGTGTGTGTATGTGTGAGAGAGAGAGAGAGAGAGAGAGATTAAGAGAGAGGAGAAAGAAGAGAAAGAGTGAGACATTTGTACTAGAAACAATTATCTCCTAGCACGAATTTACTGTTTACTTGCTTTTATGATTTGTTTTGATGTTTTCTTTAGAGACAGGGTCTCACTGTCCTGCCCAGCCTGGAGTACAGTTACAGATCATAGCTTACAGCCACCTTGAACTCCTGGGCTCAAGCGAGCCTCCTGCCTCAGCCTCTCATGTTGACTTGTAAAATAAGGATTCACTTCATTTGAATTCAAAGGGATAGAGGATGTACTTATTCAGTAATTCTTGTCACTTGCTTAGTGACTCTGATTTCTAACTCAACCAATTCTTTTGGGTTTAAAGCCAGGTGACTTTTGCAGTCCACACTAACAGTTGATGATATATTTGATGAACAGAGGTAAGCTGGAAAAGTAGCTAGGACTATTAAAATGGTCATATTTCTGAATTTTTAGGAAACCATTCTCTATATGGGGCAAGACCTTGGTTTAGAGGTCACAAGTCGGTGGCAACACAGGAAGTGCCCCCTTTCCCAACAAAAGCAGATGCATTTTTACTGTCTCTAAGTTGACTGAAAGACATCACTTCCAATAACAATATTTTCCTAAATCTTCCTAAAGTCTGACTCAATCCCTCTAATGTTTTTGACTGACTGTTTACATTTAATAATGAACTTAGAAAAAAGACATCATGAATCAAATGTGAATCTTCAGTATATTTAAGTTCATCAGACTTGGGCACCAGGGAAATATGCTTTTGAGTCAGCACTTGCTCTTTAAAAAATGATCTTCATCATGCAAGCTTTCTATTTCCTGGAGTTTTCCTGAGACAGAAATGTCCTCAGCACTTCTGAAACCAACTGAGGTATTTGGTATTCATCAGTATAACCTAGTTGGTTCACACAAAATGGGATTTTAAGAAATGTTGCAGGTAAAAACTGAAAGTGAGTAAATTAAATACTCTTCATGCAAGCACATTAAATACTGTTGACTTTGCCTTTGTGGGGGCAGTTCTCTCCTGTGAAGGCCTAACCCTGACAGACAGATTGTTCCTGCAGCTTCCGTGGTCTTGAGCAGCCTGGGAAGGAGTAGACTCTGGCAGTTTTGTCGAGTCCTGAAGCCTCTAGTGAACGTTGAAATTGGAATTGGTAATGTCCTAGGGCCAGCATTTATCTCTCTTCCTTAATGTGTCACCCGGTGCGTGTCTTTCTACATGAATTTCTCTGGGGATAACAGTTATGAATGCTTAATGGGGCATACGTCTGAGGGTTAAAAGAAAAATGTGCTTATTAATGAAGTACAAAAAGAAGGGTAGTGGTTGAACCAGGAACCTGGGAAATAACTGGGTAAATGGTCAACTTCCGAGCACGCGGCTTATCTGACTCTGAGTAGAGACCCTTAAAAGCCGATGTCCACATTGTGGACGGGACTTGAATTAGCTCCGTCTTCATGGAGTCATTCTAAGGTGATCAGAGACCATAACCATGAACTTAAAACCATTCTCACGACTAAATGTACATATGTCTTGCATGTCAGAAGAAAATTCCAAATGAATATTATACAGATAAGAAGGCTTAATTATCCCCCAAAGTTGCTGTCTTCATACCTCAGAATTACTAAAAAACACAAATAGGATTTAGGCAAATAAAATTATTTAACATTAGATTTTCTATACAGATAGTCTTATAAAATACAACGATAATAAATAATATATGGCTTAAGAAGTTTATAAAGTTTAAGAACAGCAGTGTCAGGGAATTGTGGCTCTTTATGGCGATAAAAGACACCTAAAATAAAACTCATTCTTTTGACCATTTTGAAGCATATAATTCAGTGGCATCACTACATGGAGAATGTTGTGCATCCGTCACCACTATCTGGCCCCAGGACATTTTCATAGCCCCAAGTAGAAATATTGTGCCAAATGATCAGTCACTTTTCATCTCCCAACTTCCTCTAGCTTTTGACAACCACAGATCTGCTTCCTGTCTCTGGGAATTTCCCTATTTTTGATATTTTATGTAAGGGAAATTACACCATATATAACCTTCATATCTGGCTTCTTTCACTCTGCATATTTTTAAGGTTCATTCATGTTGGAGACTGCATTGGTACTTCATTGTTTTCTTATAATAATATTCCATTGCATAGATATAAAAAACTTGGTTGATACGTTGATCAGTTCATGGGAATTTTGTTTGTTTCCACTTTTAGCTGCTGATGATAGGGCTGCTATAAACATAAGTCTTTGTTGGACTACCTGTTTTTCTTAACTTTTAAGTTCAGTGGTACATGTGCAGGTTTGTTTGTTTCATGGTGAACTCATGTCGTGGGGGTTTGTTATACAGATTATTTCACC
This sequence comes from Mandrillus leucophaeus, assembly GCF_000951045.1. Classification (NCBI taxonomy): domain Eukaryota; kingdom Metazoa; phylum Chordata; class Mammalia; order Primates; family Cercopithecidae; genus Mandrillus; species Mandrillus leucophaeus. The sequence goes on along the minus strand of NW_012108142.1, from coordinate 841,254 downwards.
ATGCAGGTATAAAGCCTAGTACCTAGTAGGTGTTTGTTTTTGTGACTCTGTCCCTCCTCCTACCTTTCACTCTCCAGTTGGCCCCAGTGTCTGTTGTTCCCCACTGTGTGTCCATGTGTTCTCATCAATTAGGTCCCAGTTATAAGTGAGAATATGTGGTATTTGGTTTTCTGTTCCTGTGTTAGTTTGCTAAGAGTAATGGCCCCCAGTTCCATCCATGTCCCTGCAAAGGATACAATCTCGTCCATTTTTATGGCCACATAGTATTTCATGGTATACATGTACCATATTTTCTTTATCTATTCTACCATGGCTGGGCATTTAAGTTGAATCTATATCTTTGCTATTGTGAATAGTGCTGCAATGAAAATCTTCCTTTTCCTCCCCAACCTCACCAGCACCTGTTATTTTTTGACTTTTTAATAATAGCCATACTGAGTGGTGTAAGATGACATCTCATTGTTGACTGCCAGTTTTTAATTATTTTCGGTTTATAGCCAAAAGTGGGATTTCTGATTCATATGGTAAATTGTATGTTTAATGTTTTTAATAACTACTAAAGTGTTTTCTACAGTGGCGAAATCATTTTACATTCTCTCCTGCAATGTAGGAAAGTTCCAATTTCTTCACTTCCTCACCAACACTTAATGTTCCTTTAAAAATTTTATTTATTATAATCATCCCATTTCCCAAGCATCTTTCATGTCTTGTTGGTCATTTTTATCTTTTCTTTAGAGAAAAGTATTTTGTCTATTTTTGTTTGACTTTTTGTTCTTCAGTTGTAAGAGTTCTTGGTATACACATTTTATATACTAGACCTCTATCAAATATATGCTTTGTAAATATTTTATCTCATTCTGTGGGTTTTTAAATTCTTTTGATAGTATCCTTTAATGCACATTTTAAAAAAAGTTTTGATGAAGCCCAATTTATACATTTTTGTTCTTTTGTGCTTGTGTTGTTGGTATCATATCTAAGAAACAATTACCAAGCTCAAGGCCATGAGGATTTCCTTCTAAGAGTATTAGAGTTGGCCAGGTGCCATGACGCACGCCTATAATCCCAGCACTTTGGGAGGCCAAGGTGGGTGGATCACCTGAGGTCGGGAGTTAGAGACTAGCCTGACCAACATGGAGAAACCCCATCTCTACTAAAAATACAAAATTAGCCAGGCATGGTGGCACATTTCTGTAGTCCTAGCTACTCAGGAGACTGAGGTAGGAGAATCTCTTGAACCTGGGAGGCAGAGGTTGCAGTGAGCTCAGATCGCGCCATTGCACTCCAGCCTGGGCAACAAGAGCGAAACTCCATTTAAAAAAACAAAACAAAACAAAAAAACAGAGTATTAGAGTTTAAGGTGTTATATTTGTGTCCTTTATCCTCTTTGAGTTATTAGTTTTATATATGTTGTAAGGTCACATCCCACCTTCATTCTTTTGCATGTGGATATCCAGTTGTTGAAGACATACTTCCTTCTTCATAGAATGATCTTGGAACCCTTGTTGAAAATCTGTTGAACATTGACGTATGGGTGTATCGGTTCTGAATTCTCGATTCCATTTCATTGGTCTATAAGTTTACTCTATTTCAGTACCACACTGTTTTCATTAGTGTAGCTTTACAACAAGTTTTGAAATCACGACAAGTAAGTCCTTAACTCTATTTGTCTTTTCCAAGATTGTTTTGATTATTCAGCGTCCCTTGCAATCTCATATGAATTTTAGGATCAGCTTTTTAATTTCTGCAAAAAAAAAAAAAAAAAATTGGGGGGATTTTGATAGGGTGGATCAAGGTTTCTTTCATGGTAAGCAAAATATGTTAGTTATTGTAGGTCAATTTACCAAAAATAGTATAACTTAGTAAGCAGTTACTTACTAAAATGTTAGTCCTCATTATTTTAACAGTAATATAGCAAAACAATTTATATTCACTTGGTATAAATAAAACACATCAAAAATTCACCAAAAATGTGCAACTATGACTTATCAGAAAGTGAACATCATATAACCACCACTGAGGAAACAAAGTAGAATGCTGCCAGGATCCTTGGAATGAAAGGTTGATTTAACAGTTGAAAACTAATGTGATTTTCTATGTTAACTACATAAAGGAGAAACAACCATATGCAATGGATGCAGAACTTTTAAAAATCAGAAAGAAAAACTACTACTAAAATGTACCATAAAATATTTAACTGCATGGTTTTGGTTTTTTCAGTTGTTTGAATTTAAAACATAAGTATGGCTTCATTAAATAATCAATAATCAATGGGCAATAGTATTGCTGTGAATGTGTAGCAGCTGAAATTCTCTTGTATTGCTGGTGGGAGTATAAAACAATACAGCCACTTTGGAAAGCTGTTTGGCAGTTTCTAATACACTTTAATTTATGCCTGTGTTCCAGCAATTCCACCTCTCAGAATGGGTCTCTACAAATGATTGCATGATATTACAAAAAGACTTGTGCAAGAATGTTAATAGCAGCTTTATTTAGAATGGACAAAAACTAGAAACAACCCAAATGTCTACCAATGGGGAATTGGATGCACAAAGTATGGTATACTTATATAATGGAATCCTACGTGGCCAAAAGAGGAAGACAAACCATTGCTACACAGACCAATATGGATAGATTTCACAAACATAAGACTAAGACTGGAAGAGGCCAGACACCCCAAAGAGGACATGCTGCATTTTTCTCTTTAAATGAAATTCCAGTGTAGGCAAAACTATTATCATTGGCGGTGGATTTCTTCAGAATAACAGGTTGTCCCTGGGGATACCTGCTGGGAAGGACCAGGAGGGAACTTCCTGGGATGATGGAGATATCCTTTTATCTTGAGCGGAATGATAGTTACACAGGTGTATATACAGGCAAACATTAATTAGATACATATTTAAGATTTGTATGTTTTACTAAGTATAAATTACACTGTACCCCGAATGAAAAACAAAAGAGTAGTTTTCAACTACATGGAACGGCATAGTTGCAGGAAGTCAGAAGACCCGACCTGTGTGGGCCTCATTCTGGACTTTATTGTTTCTTACTTCTAGTTGTCTGTTCTTGGATCAGTGCTCAAAGGTTTTGCTTACTGTGGCTTTCTAATAAATCTGATTTCTGGCCATGTAATACTTTGCTCTGTTTTTAACTCACAGATGAATTCAAGCATTAAAAAAAAAATTACCTGGCCCTTCTATTCATCTTCCACGAATCAGTTGACAAAAAGCATCTAGTCTGGCAGGGCAAACTTTGCTCCTGTGAAATTTCAGTTTTAAAATGAATTTAAATGAGTGAATATCTGTGATGTATCCTATACTTAGTGTTGTGTCTGTCCATTTACCTGGTGAGGAAGACGAGGACAACAATAAAAGAAAAGTAAACCAAACAAGAAGTACTCCAACAACAACAAATCCATGAATGTTCAATACGTTATCCACGTAGCTCTCCTCCTTTCACTCTCTCTTGCTGCCAGATGCCCTTTCCTTACTTCCAGGACCACCCACTCCCCTCGACAGTGCTTCTGTTTACCTTCTACTGTGATCACGAGGTTGGCTAAAGTCCTACCCCCAGCCATCTGCAGAATTCCACCCAAAAGAGGTCTAGAGATTACTCAGCGTGGGCGGCCATTTCTTTTCCAGGAATTCCAGTTACATCTTGAATTGAAGTTCAATTGTCTCATTGATTGTAACACAAGGGTCTAATGTAGAACAAAGGCATTAGGTCACATGTAAACTGTATGCAAGTTCTGATTTAAATTGCCTATCACTGCTGCTGATGAAATAAAAAGAAAAATAAGAGTATTTTTAAGTATCAATTTATGTGTTTTTTAGTGTCTGATTTATGATCAGTTATATTAAATTTTATTTATAAAGGGATGTGTATTACTCTTTTGTTTTGTTTTGTTTTATTTTGAGACAGAGCCTCACTGTGTCACCTAGGCTGGAGTGCAGTGGTGTGATCTCAGCTAACTGCAACCTCTGTCTCCAGGGTTCAAGCAATTCTTCTGCCTCAGCCTCCTGAGTAGCCGGGACTACAGGTGTGCACCACCACGTCTAGCTAGGTTTTGTATTTTTAGTGCAAGCAGTGTTTTGCTATGTTGCCCAGGCTGGTCTTGAACTCCTGACCTCAAGTGATCTGCCTGCCTTGGCCTCCCGAAGTGCTGGATTACAGGTATGAGCCACCGTGCCCAGCCAAGATGTATACTACTCTCATACCAGATTAATATCTACGTCCTCTACTTGCCCTTGAATAATATTTTTTATTAATTTGTGCCAAGTGTGAAAAATGGACAGAACAGTTCACATAACCTAATAAGGTAATATGTTATTCTCACCTTTATCAAGAGATTAGAGCTATAAAATTCTTATTACTAGTTCTTTAATCGGAATTTTAAATATTTTTCTTCTTCTTACAAGAAACAAGAATATCTTCATTTTATTTTGTTACTATTTGGATGAGTCATAACTGCAGTAAAGATAAGTCTGTATATTTTATAAGTGAAAAAGGAATGGATAAAATTAACAAAAGTTACAGTTTGATAAATATAAGTGTTTGATGCGCCACAACTTTCATGAATTTCAGCATTTACTTAACGAAGTTGCTCTAAATAAAATATTCACTTCCATAAAAGATACCCCTTTAGACTTTATTGTGGTATTTCTTTAAATATAGTAAAACCAAAAAATGATTACATGAAAATATATCATACATATTGCAAATTTGTTCTCATCATGCTCACTGTCATCATGGAAGTGACTGATGTGACATTTCAAACCCACTGCAAGGCAGTGAATTCTCCAAAGCTATCTCCCACTGAAGAGGTTTAAAGCACATCAGCCAGTTCTTTGCCACTCCTACCATTGAGGCTTGGAGTCTACATCCTTTCTCCTTGCACTTTGGCAAGCCTTTTTGGTTGCCAATATACAAAACAGAACACAGCCCATAGATGCTGCAAGACTTCCAGACTCCATCAGAATCTGGGCCATGTGCTCTGTGGGGTTCCAGTTGCTGTGCAAGAAGTCCTGACTGCCTAAAACCACTGTGTGGAAACTACATGGGTAAAAACAGGTAGAGAGGCCGAGGCAGGTGGATTGCTTGAGCTCAGGAGTTCAAGATCAGCCCGGGCAACATGATGAAACTGTGTCTCTACCCAAAATACAAAAATTAGTTGGGCGTGGTGGTGTGTACCTGTAGTCTCAGCTACTCGGGTGGCTGAGGTGGGAGAATTGCTTGAGCTCAAGAGGCAGAGGTTGCAGTGAGCTGAGATAGCGCGACTGCATTCCCACCTGGGTGACAGAGCCAGATCCTGTATCCAAAAAAAAAAAAAAAA
>NW_012108142.1:831756-833460 GCF_000951045.1 Mandrillus leucophaeus | reverse complement strand
TGTTTGAAAGGAAAGGAGAGTGAGAAACAACCAGTTTAACCTGCAAGTTCTATTTGAGATTTCTACCACGAAAGCTTTGCTTCTAAAGCCACATGCTTGATAGTTCTCACCTTTTGGAAAGCTTTCTCAAAGAGTGTCTACTGCCTCCTTTAAGCTTTGGTCCTGTCCCCAAAATTGATTAAGTAATAATCATCTGTAACATTTATATGGTATCTTATTTTTCACAATAATATAGTGCTTTCTTGACAGTTTTACAAATGAGGGAACTGAGGCTCACTGAAAAAGTCAAAGAGCATAGTCAGGGCCACAAACAGCACTGTGATACAGCCCTTTTGATTCCCAGGTTAGATTTAAGGAGTGGGCAGTGACATACTAAGATACTTCTCTCCCCCTTGACTTACTTTTAAAAGACTCTCTCTCTCTATATATATATATGTGTGTGTGTATATGTTATAGTTATTACATATATATGTGTATGTATACCATATACACTATACACATACATACGTATATGTGTATATATTATATACACATATACGTATGTATGTGTATACATAGAGTTATTGCATATATACATATATATGTATTTATGTATATATAGTTATTACATAGGTATATATAGCTATTACAAGTAACGTTTTATTCGCATTTTAGTAACTTCCTCAGATATTGGCATGGTGTTCTTTATTTTCGTTTTTATTATCTCAAGATACAAGCAAAATTCCATATTAGTAGTTATGTCAGTTCTTTTTGTTTATTTGTAAAAGTGAGTCATTTTTTAAAACTGTTTATTTCTAAGATTTGGCATTAAAAAGAGCATTTTAAACTTACATAACATAAATTGGCAGAGAATTTTATAGAGAGAAAATAAGAAGTGAAGCATGTATTTATATTGCATGCATCCTGGATTTACTACTTCTACATCAAGATCTGAGGAAATATGCTATCAAGTTTATGATGTTATAATACTGTCACTTTACATCTGTTCTGGAATATATAGAGAGTCAATGATTTATCGGACTGGTTTTGGTAAGCAGACCATTCCTGATTCCCACCAGACAATTTGTACCGCAATAGGATATGTTAAAATTTCTGTAAAACATGTAAGTTTGCCAATAGCTTTTTGAATATTTTTTCCATCTTACAGAAACTTGGAAATTTCATCTTTAGCAAAAAAATAATAATGATTACTATAAATCTAATGTCAGCAAATTTCTTCTTCTCAGTGAGACATAACTATTTTCAGGGATTCTTCTGTCAGTTTTTAGATAATGGGGGAGGCTGCTCCTGGAATTACAAAGAGGCGACCACTGAATATTTGCCCTTCATAAAGCAACGAGAACACTGGCACAATAAACTTTTTCAGGACTTTGGAGATTAATCAAAGGCTTCCAACAATCTAAGAAGCATTTATAGGCCGGGCACGGTGGCTCACGCCTGTAATCCCAGCACTTTGGGAGGCCAAGGCAGGTGGCTCACTTGAGGTCAGGAGTTCGAGACCTGCCTGGCCAACATGGTGAAACCCTGTCTCTACTAAAAATACAAAAATTAGCCGGGTGTGGTGGCAGAAGCCTGTAATCCCAACTACTCGGAAGACTGAGGCAGGAGAATCTCTTGAACCTGGGAGGCAGAGGTTGCAATGAGCTGAGATTGTGCCTTTGTACTCCAGCTTGGGCAACAAGAGCGAAACTCTGTCTCAAAAAA
>NW_012108142.1:825060-826521 GCF_000951045.1 Mandrillus leucophaeus | reverse complement strand
GCCTCCCAAAGTGCTGGGATTACAGGCGGGAGCCACCGCGCCCGGCCTGGCTCTTTTCATTCTCCCTCTGCCTTCGTTCCTCCTCTGCAGCTTGGGCTCTCATTTGCATATAAACTATTATGGCCATCTCCATATGGCCCTTAGGTCACCTTCCATGTCCAGCACCCATAATTAAGTAACTAGTCTCCGTGTCCCAATTCCAAATTCCCAGCTGGAAAATCCATTATGCCCAACTGGGGTCAGATGTCCAGGTCCACTCAGTGGTATTCACAGAATAAAGATACTAGATATGCAGGAGGACCCCTCTCTGAACAGCTGAAGGGGGTAATGTTCAGAAAAGGAGTGTGAACAGATATATACTGTGGTTATTAGGGAATAAATGAGATAAATAAAACTGTGAGATGTGATTTCTGTTCCCAATTTGAAATGTATCCTTTGGTAATTCACATGGTGATTGTATCTTATTCCTGTGTTTGGGAAATCTTGTGATCCTGTGGATTTTTCTCAAATCTCACATCAGACAAACACACAAAGGTGATATGAGCACTAAGACTCCCTGATTAATTAAAACCTGACAAGATAAGGATGTCATAGAATTATCTAAGATAAAAGGAAATGCATGATGAAACTGCAGGGTGGGGTGTGACTTCAGTTCCATGATGACATTTTTCAGATAGGACTAAAAGATGTGTTTGAAAGGAAAGGAGAGTGAGAAACAACCAGTTTAACCTGCAAGTTCTATTTGAGATTTCTACCACGAAAGCTTTGCTTCTAAAGCCACATGCTTGATAGTTCTCACCTTTTGGAAAGCTTTCTCAAAGAGTGTCTACTGCCTCCTTTAAGCTTTGGTCCTGTCCCCAAAATTGATTAAGTAATAATCATCTGTAACATTTATATGGTATCTTATTTTTCACAATAATATAGTGCTTTCTTGACAGTTTTACAAATGAGGGAACTGAGGCTCACTGAAAAAGTCAAAGAGCATAGTCAGGGCCACAAACAGCACTGTGATACAGCCCTTTTGATTCCCAGGTTAGATTTAAGGAGTGGGCAGTGACATACTAAGATACTTCTCTCCCCCTTGACTTACTTTTAAAAGACTCTCTCTCTCTATATATATATATGTGTGTGTGTATATGTTATAGTTATTACATATATATGTGTATGTATACCATATACACTATACACATACATACGTATATGTGTATATATTATATACACATATACGTATGTATGTGTATACATAGAGTTATTGCATATATACATATATATGTATTTATGTATATATAGTTATTACATAGGTATATATAGCTATTACAAGTAACGTTTTATTCGCATTTTAGTAACTTCCTCAGATATTGGCATGGTGTTCTTTATTTTCGTTTTTATTATCTCAAGATACAAGCAAAATTCCATATTAGTAGTTATGTCAGTTCTTTTTGTTTATTTGTAAAAGTGAGT
>NW_012108142.1:773967-820411 GCF_000951045.1 Mandrillus leucophaeus | reverse complement strand
AAAAAAAAAAAAAAAAAAAAAAAGGCAGCGTTTATTCAGGAACAAATGGTTGAACTTTGGCAAGAGCAGTGTTTTGTGGTCCTTCGACTTTTGTAGCCACATCCTCTTCTCCCTAGCTCTGTAGTAGCCCTAAAACCCTGCAGCCTCGCAATCTTGGTAGCCCCATAAACCAGCAGCCTCGGAGCGACTGGAGGCTGCAGACTGGGTTTGGATCTCCTCCAAAAACACCATTCTTAGAGAATTATCATCATTTGACCTCTCTGGTCACTGTCACTCACAAGATTTGTTTTCATATAAAGTGACTCAGAATAAGCTCACTACAAACCTTTTCCCTGGGGCATTTGTAGAAAACAACCAGCAGGAATCCTTTAGCATTGCAACAATTGGGACAAACAAGAAACTGGCCAAAACACTTAGAAGGAAATGAGAGATCCATAGAGTACTTCGAAAAACTGCAATGTATGCCTCAGAATCTAGAAGGCTATGCATATGTTCAGAGCTGTGGGTGTGCTCATAAGATACCTGAGAAGACCCCAGTTTCTCTCTTAGGGTTGATCTTAAGGCTTTGCACAAGTAGAAGTGCAGACTAAGGAAAAGATGTAAACTGTCTCCAAGAGCACCACAGCAATGCCCCAGCACAGAAGCGTCCCAGCACAGAAGCCCAGCTCCTAAGTGAAGGCTAAGAGTGTTATTGCTTCAAGCCATTTAAGGAAATATGTTTACTCACTGACTACTACAATAAATAAGCAGAGAGTTCAGTGGCTATGCATGACACATAATATAGATATTGCAGATTTAGTTAAAAGTAATGAAACAAACAAACAAACAAACAACAATTACAAGCAGAAACACAGCAACCTACTCGGGAATGAACAGTGAATCTGATTTTCAAAGTTTCCACATTTTATTATTTATCATGTTTAGTGTTTTGTTTGAAATGTTTGTCCCCTCCCAAACTCATGTTAAAATTTAATTGCCATTGTAACAGTACTAAGAGGTGATTAGGCCATGAGGACTCTGCCCTCATGAGTGGTTTAATGCTGTTATCACAGGAGTAGGTTTGTTATTGTGGGAGTGGCTCCTTTCCAAAAGGATGGGTTTGGTCCCTTTTGCCCTCCCCTTCTTCCCACCTTACCCCATTGGATGACCCAGCAAGACAGTTCTCACAGTACACTGGCCCCTTGATTTTGGACTTCTCAGGGTATAGAACGGTTAGAAAATAAACTACCATTTAAAAAAATAAATTAACCAGTCTGTGCATTCTGTAATAGCAGCACAAACCAAACTAAGAAACATAGTTGTCAACAAAAAATTATGAGATATTCAAATAAACAAGAAAGTGTGTTCCGCAGAGAGAGAAAAAAGTAGTCAACAGAAACTGTGTCTGAGAGAGCCCAGATATTAGATTTACTGGAGAGGGATTTTAAATAAACGATCATAAAAATGTTCAAATAACGAAAGAAAATTATGTCTAAATTGCTAAAGGAAAGTATGAGAGTGGTATCTCCCCACATAGAGATGAACAATTATAAAAAGAAACAAATAGAAATTCTGAAGTTGAAAAGTACAGTAACTAAAATTAAATATACATTAGCAGAAATGAAGTGTATGTAAGCTGGCAAAACAAGCAGTGAATTTAAAGATAGATCAATTAAGATGATCCAGTCTGAGGTAGAGAAGAAAAAAACAATGAAGGAAAATGAGCACAGCCTAAGGGGCCTGTAGAGCACCATCAAGTGTACCAGCGTACATAATGGAGTCACAGATGAGAGGAGAAAGACAAGGCAGGAATAATATTGGAGGAACTAATGGGAGAAAACTTGCCAAATTTGATGGAAAATATTAATCTACACATCTAAGAAGCTTCTCAAATTCCAGGTTGGATAAACTGAAACAGATCCATACCTAGACACAACATAATCAAACTGTGAAAAGCCAAAGGCAAAAAATATCTTGAAAGCATAAATATAGAAGTTACACTTCATGTACAAAGGTTCCTCAAGAAGATTAACAGCTGACTTCTAATCAGAAACCATGGAAGCCAAAAGGCAGAAAGATGACAAATTCACAGTGCTAAAAAGGAAGACTGCCAGCCAAGAATTCTATATCCATAAAAATGACTTTTCAAAAATGGAGGAATATTAAGACATTAATGAAAAACAAAAACTAAGAGAATTTTTCTCTAACAGATCTTCCCTTCATGAAACAGCAAAGGGAATCTTTCAGGCTGGAATGAAAGACATTTGACTTGAATTCACATAAAAGATAGACAGCACTTGAAATTTAAACACATAAATAAATATAAAAAAAATTGCCTATTTTTGTTACTCTAATCTTTAATTATATTTAAAACATAATTACAGAAATAAATGAACATAAGTCTGTTATAAATGAGCACACAATGCATAAAGATGTAATTTGTTTGAACATAATGACCCAAAGTTAGAAGGGTAGCGGTAGAGGGCACAGCTGGCTATATAAGAGAAAAGTTCTTGTACACTCTTCAAATTTAGTTGGCATTAATCTGAACTAAATTATTTTAAATTAATGTATTAATTGTGATCCCTAGGGAAATAATGAGAAAATAAATAATATATGAAAATAAATGCATGAGAATCAAAATGACATGTAAATTAGTACCTATTTACACAAAAAAGGCAGCAATGGGGGCATAGAAGAACGAAACAGGTATAATACACATAACAAAAAGCAAAATGGTAGGCATAAATCCTACTTTATCAGTAATTGCATTAATATAAATGGATTTAATACTCAAAAGGCAGAGATTAGCAGAATTGATTAAAAAGTCATCCAGCTATATTTTGCCTATAAGAGACATCTATTGGATTCAAAGACACAAATTGGTTGAAAGTAAAACATGGGAAATCATGTACCATTCAAAAAGTAACCCGAAAAGTGCTAGAGTACATATGTTAATATCAGGTAACTCAACTTTAATGTAAAAATTATTATTATAGAAAAAATAAGGACATTAGTTACAAAGGAATTATTCCATCATGAAGATACAGAAATTATAAATATATATGTGCCTAACAACAGGGTTCCGAAATACATGAAGCAAAACTGACAGAATCGAAAGGAAAAATAGAGCATGCATAGATATTTGAATATTTCAGTACCTTTCACAGCAATGGATGGAACTAGACAAAAGTTCAAGAAAAAGAAGACTTGGACAACTGTATACAGCAGAAATTTATCAAACGTGCTATTCCACAACAGCAGAACACGCATTCTTCTGAAGAGTGCATGAAACATTCTCCATGACAAACCACATACAAAACCATAAAACAAGTGTCAATAATTTTTAAAAGAATTAAAATATTACAAAGTGTGTTCTCTCACCATAATGGAATAAAAATAAAAATACTCAATACATGGAATGTTATAAAGTTCACAAATATGCAAAAATTATCTATTATGGGCTAAATTTTGTCCTGCCCTGACCCCTCCCCTCAATTCATATGTTGAAACTTTAGCCCCCAGTGACTCAGAACGTGACTGTATTTGAGAACAGGGCATTTAAGGAGGCCAATAAGTTAAAAAGAGGTCATTGGGGTGGGCTCAAATCTAATATGACTGGTGTTTTAATAAGAACAAATTTGGACATGCACAGGGTGTGCCATCAGAGAGTCACATGTGAGGACACAGTGATGACACAGTGAGAAGGCGGCCATCCGCAAGCCAAGAAGAGAGGCCTCAGAGGAAATCAAACTGTCAACGCCTTGATCTTGGACTTCTAGTTACAAGAACTATGAGAAAATAAATTTCCATTGTGTAAACCACCCATCTGAGGTATCTTGTTATGGTAGCCCTAGCAAACTACTACGTTAACCAGAATGCTCCCACATAACCAATGTATCAAAAAAGATCTCACAATAGATATTATAAAATAATGTTAGATAAATGAAATGAAAATATTACATATTAAAAGATGTAAGGTATAACTAAAGCAGTTCTTATGGAGAATTTTATAGCTGTAAACACTCACCTGTCTTTAATAATTTCATTTTTAAGAAAAGCTTTAGATTCACAGCAAAATTAAGGGGAAGGTACAGAGATTTTCCATATAGCCCCTGCTCTGACACATGCATAACCTCCCCTGTTATTAATCTCCCCAACCTGAATGGTACACATTTTATGATTGATAAACCTACATTAACACAACCTAATCACCCGAAGTCCATAGTAATAAATGCCTATATTTAAATACATAAAAGTATCTTCAATTAACCTAACTTTTTATATTCAAAAATGAGGAAAAGTAGTAAACAATATCCAATGCCAGTAAAATGAACGATATAATAAAGGTTTGAGTAGAAATAAAAGAAATATAGAGAAAAACAATAGAGAAATCAATAAAACCAAAACTTGGTCCTTTCAAAAGATCAACACAATTGAAAACCTTAGCTAAACTGACAAAAAAAAAAAAAAAATGACCAAACCAACCCAAAAGAAAAATTACTAAAATCAGGAATGAAAGAGGATACAATAGTGCCCCCTTACCCATGATTTTGATTTCCATGGTTTTAGGTACCTGTGATCAATCCTGGTCCAAAAATAAAAGATAGAAAATTCCAGAAATAAATAATTCCAAAAAGTTTAAATCGCACAACGTTCTGAGTAGCATAGTGAAACCCTGTGCCATCTCACTCCATTCCATCTGGGACACGAATCAACTCTTTATCCAGCATATATACTGCGTACACTACCTGCGTGTTAATCATCAATATCTTCTGCTCTTGTATCTAACCATTGGCACCATCATGGCTCAGTGATCCGGCATCACCTGGAACACAGGAACCTTTTCTGACCTGTCATCAGAAGGTCAGTTGTAGCCTAATGCAACATCACAGTGTCTATGTCATGTCATCTCATCATATAGTCATTTTATTATCTCACATCATCACGAGAAGAATAAGAGTGAGTACAATACAATAAGATATTTTGAAGAGAGAAAGAGACCATATTCATATGACTTTTATTACGGTATATTGTTATAATTGTTCTATTGTATTATTGTTGTTAACCTTTTCTCTGCCTATTTTATGAATTAAACTATCATAAGTATGTACGTATAGGAAAATCATAGCATATATGAAATTTTGTTCTATCAGCAGTTTCAGGCATATGCTGGAGATCTTGGACTGTATCCCCCAGAGAAAAGGGAAGTATACTGTATATTAGAATCAAACTTAAAATGGGTTAAAAGGTAATACTAGTAAAATTATACGCCAAAAAAATTAGATAACCCACAAGAAACAAAAAAATTCCTAGAAAGACACAAATCATGGTAGGCTCATATCGAATAGATTTAATTAATAAAATCTTTCCACAAAGGAAAGACCAGGCACATGTGGCTTCATAGAGAATTTCTTCGAAATGATTACAGAAGAATTAATACTAGGTTTCATAAATGCTTTTAAAAATGTGAACAGGAAGGAGTACAGCCTAACACACTCTATATGACCAATCAAATAATAATAATATCAGTAACAACAGGTATACCGAAATATAAGATAAAGGGAAACAATATAAAATTGAAACTGACTCACAAGTGATGCACATGATATAGCTATCAGATTTGATTTCATAATTACTCCAACCAACATGTACAATTAATAATGAGGAAACCTTCTACCAGGTTTTAAAATCTATATGAAAGTATCAAATGGAAAGTGTAGAACTAAAAAATAATGTGACAAATTAAAATTGAACTGATGGCTTTAACGATTGATTGTACATAGCTGAAAAGGATTTCATATTGTGGCAGGGCAGTAGAAAATATCCAGGGTAGTATATTGAGTGAAAACAAAGGAAGGCCTAAGAGATATAAGGAAGATGATGATAATGCTGAACACAATCTCAGTGTGATCCTTGAGGAGGAAAAGGAATGAAATGGGTTATAAGTAATATTTGAAGGGAAAATGGTAATTCAGTTTTCAGAACAAATTCAAGATATATAGCCAGTGATTCAAGAAGCACTACAAATCATTCTGATCCCTTTTGTCCTCTGTCTTCTCCTCTACCAGTGCCAACTAGATTATACACTCTATGAAGGCAAGATTGTTTTCTATTTCTTCTCTGTACATCTGTACCTCTTGGGATAGTGCTAACTATTAATACAAAAAGGATGCTCACTAAATATTTGTTTCATTTGTCATAACTTCACAGTGGATTGGGATTGGAGAATCTAGGTCAATGGGGCCTTGAAGACCTTGGATTTGGCTTACAGTCTTCAGGATTTAGTCAGGTCCAGTTTTGATTAAGTTGAGTGGGAAAAAAGAAATCTTAAAGCCATGGCCAAAGTGACATGAAATGAATTTTTACTGGTTGAAGACTGTGAGGTCTCTGGGGCTAAGGTGGGTCTCAGCTACTGCTTAATTCCAGGTGCTTCAAGCTAATTCACCCATAATTCCCTTGCTAAGGCTGGAACCTAATGTACCTTGACTTCATGCCCAGCCCTGATGGGTCTCCTTGTCCAGGAGGGTGGCTGGTAGCAGTCTTGAGCATCCTGTGAGTGCGTGTGGATCTGAGTCAAATCAGAAGCAAACACTTAAGGTATGATTGAGCAGCTCACTTGAACAAAGACTTCAGGCAGAGCCCACCAAAGCTCCAACAATGTGGCTCGACCCTCTTATCATGAACCTACTGTTTCCAGGCTGGACGGAAACAAACTGAACAGTCCTTGGATGCTGATTCCCTTGGCTGTCTATGCTTCTCGGTATTACAATCATCAAGGAACATAGGGATCAATGGACACATCTTTGACTGCCTGAATTTAATAACCTGGTGACAGAACAATTTATATCTTTCCGAAGCTTGGGTAAGGATCTAAAACATAGTGAGGGTTGAGGGTCATTGCCCAGACTCAGTCTCTGACTGGAGGCCTCCCCATCCACTGTGGCCTGAGCACCTCCTGTGAGCTCACACTGATTATTCTGGATCCACGGATCCATTCCAGAGGTCCAGCTGAATATGCATGTATTGAGAATACTGTGTGTCCCGAGGGATCCTGTGGGACACGAGGCACTAGGGGCCAAACTCTCAATGACAAATTAATGGGAAAGGATCTTCCATCAAGTCTTTGCCACTTACTAATTCGGTCGCTTCCAAATGAGGCGTTCAGAGGTAATTTCCTGAGATTGTAAAATCTTAGCAGTTTTTCTCAGAATGTCTTTAAGGGACCATCTGCACCAGAATCTCCTGCAATGTGTATGCATGTGTTTTTTTTAAAAACACAATTTTAGATCCCACAACAAAGCTCCTGAATCAAAGGACTGAAGAGATGGGACTAGGAATTGATTCTAATGGGGGCAGCAATAGCTCCTAAAGGTGCAAGAATGGGATTTTGGAGGGCAAAAACTCTTAGCTAAAGCAACGATTTTGTGACCCTCCATCCGGCCACATTCCATAAGTAGATATCCCAGCCTGTCGGCATTATTACAATTTCACAGAGGGTAAGGGGGTGATAATAAAAAACAGATTGAGAAGCCCTGAACTAGGAAAATTCATCTTAATAAAATCCTCAAGTTATTCTTATACATCCTAAAGTTTGAGCTCTACTTAGGAAAGGAAATCTGTATTTCAGCAGCACTGCTGTGCAAATAGACGTTTCTGTGGTGTTGATAACATAATTTCTATATTCCTGCTTCTTGCTTCTCTTCTTGATTGACATGTTAATGAGATAAGATACAATTTTCAAAGGCATTCTCAGACGACTAACAACTGTATGGAAATTCTCAGGCATACATTTTTAGAAGTCTTCACATTGATGTTTTCATTATCATTTCAGGAGGAAAAAAATGACACTGGCCTGATACTTTGTTGTTATTCATTGTAACTTTATTTAGAAATAAAACCAAACTTACAGAAAACTTTCCCAGATAACACAAGAACTCCCATATATCCTCTATCCAGGTTTACCAATTGCTAACTTCTTACCATGCATGATTGTCCTTCCTTCTGTCTGGAAACTATCTTCTGCAGGGCTTGTAACAGGAACAGAATTGAGAACCCAGGTATGCTTCGTTTTATCTTCCTTTCCTCTGTTGATGTTAAATGTAACACCTTTGTGAATATAAGAGCCACTGTAGTGGAGATTGTGTGAGAGTAGGTATAGATTGCTATGCAGTCACATGTCCACCCTAGCTAATGGGGTCTCCAAAGACTTTACAGATAAATGGCTGCAATACAGTGTCTAGAAACACAAAATAAATGCTGACAACCAGGTGGACTATTATGTTTGGTTATCGTTGGTGATGGTAGGAACCAGCTGCGTAGTCTATTAAAGCCACTTAGCAAATTTTATGATGTATTTTAGTCCATTTTTTACCCCAATAGCTGAAAATTTGGAGAATGAATGTTTCTTTTTAAATATCAAATCATGCCCCCCCGCCCCACCGCCCACAGGCATCTCGATGGAGTTCTGCTGCAGCTTGATGATGAAGCCACAAATATACAATAAATGCTGAATCCGTTCCAAGCGGCAACACTATAAAAGGAAGCATGCGCTTCGTTATTCTATTTGGTCCCCAGATGGCTGTTTTCCTTAGGCTGTTTCCTTGCAGATTTTGTCATAACAGAAAGACTCAGAGTGGTGCTGCCGTTTCACTTGACTGGCCGCTCCAATCACGTTATTACAAGGTTGCTATGAACCCATACCTTTTTGGATAAAGTATTTTAACAGAAATTTGAGTAATTTCCCACACAATTAGTAATTCTGAGACCACTACAATGGATCTTGATCCTGGCTGTGATTCTGAAGTTCTGCTCTCTGATTCTGGGGTTAAGGGCACGATCACGAGTCCTGTGGCTGCACTTGAGTTCTGGTTCCATCATGTACCTATGGTTTCAGGGAACCACGTAATATAACAGAGCCTCAGCTTCCTTATTAGTAAAAGAAAGAGTGACAATTCTAGTGTCCGTATTATAGAGAATTAAAGTAATTCTTACACGTAAGGTACTTAGTACAGGGTTACACCAAAAATGTTCTACATGTGTTGGTTTCATAATTTTCTTCTCAAAATTGTTATAAACTAATTATTATACAAATGATGTTTTCTTCATTATATCTTCATATTTAGGTCCCTTACAATTCCAGTTTTTAACCCTTAGCAGAGTCACAGAATTTAGCTCACACTACTATATGTATATGCAAAGAATAACCTATTTCTTATTTGGCCAGTAGTTGATTTTGTCTTATTCTTGAGTCCTTCCTCATGGTAATGATGGGCAAGCCAGTTAATATTGAGTTTGTGGTTCTAACGTGGTTCCATCTTGATCATGCAAACAGCCCTCTCAAAAAAACTGTCCTATCTAGGACAAACAAAACACAGATTGCCCTTTTCTCACTAGGATGATGCCTGGCTGGATGGAGGAAGAAGCTTATCTTCCTCACATGTTTCCCAGTGATGAGAAGGACCTTCAGAGAGCTTGAGTGTAGCCCTGCTCTCATTCCTGGGCATTCCTGGGCAGTGTTCTTTACGAGTTTCATGATTGACCACTTTAGTGATCTGGAGCTCTCCCTTGCCAGCTCATGAGAGCCAACTGTTAAAATTCCAGGAATTTTATGAGTTGGTTGTGAAAGAGTTAAATAATACCTATAGTAAACATTAACTGACATGAACTTACAATGCAGTAGATGGTATTTAAAGCAAAGGTAATAAAGATTCACTTTCTCCATGCTCAGCATTCTCCTTTGCTGTGTATATTTCCCCCTTTGTTCCACTTTTGTTTGATAAATTATACACTCAACCTCCAGGATAATATGCTAAATTTGCCTCACGTATATTCTGCATTTAAATTCAACATTTAGTAACCAGAAAGTTTGGAAAACATTCAGAATAGATCTTAAAGTATGGATTCTATGATATATTATTATGGGGGTTTATTACACATAGTCATTCCAGTCATTTATTGATCCTTACGAAGTGCCTGGAGCATGCTACATATGTTGTCTCATTTAATTCTCACAATATCCCCATGAAGTGAGTACGACTGTCCATTGTTTTACTGACAAAAAACTGAGACATAAAGTTCAGTAGCTTTCCAGGTCTCAGGCTGAAACCTGTGTAACTCCAAACCCAAAGAATATGGATCACTGATTTCTATTATGTATGATTCACTGTGTGTCTGCATAATGGACTCTGCATAAAAATCCGATTGCATTTTGCTAATATTATAACATGATACAATCTACTTCACACTGTCTTTGTAGTGAGATCACGTTTGTGCTATCTCTTTGCAGAATATAAAAAAATCAATATTAGTTAATTCATGATGGATAATTTCATTTGCTAAAAGGATAAATACTAGAGTAAAAGTGCTGTCTATCATCTGAGGAAACCATTGGCAAATGTACGAAATGAACTTTCTATTATCATGAAAGGGATTTTAAACATTAAGAGTAATGAGTACATGAGGTTGCAAGAGGTGGCTTCATATATATATATATATATATATAGACAGACAGAGAGAGAGAGAGAGAGAGAGAGGCAGAAAAAGGGTGGGAGGAAGAGCATCTCCATACCATGTAACAGGACCATTCTTGGAAATACAGTGAAGAACAAGAGGAAAATGGCCTTGGCCTCGTCGACTTTTCTTGTAACAGCAGAGAAAGAAGATAACCCAGCTGGCAAATGAATACAACATGAGCTGTCAGGTTACAGCTGATCCTACTAGTTTGCCACCTTTGAGAATGTTTTTGTAACACACTACTCAATGTGAGCAGATTCTAGGTTATGAAAATAATTAAATCCTTGACTGCAGAAAGAACATCATCAAAGGAAAGTCCCTTGGCAATGAATAGATGTGAACATGCGTCTATTTAGGAACTTCTTCCTGGATGTGCTGCAAGGGTGCGCTGATGTAAGGAAAGGGTGGCCGGGGCACACGGGGCAGGGCAGGCTGACCTGGCTCACAGGTGGAGGCCTTTCTCCCTCCTCATACCCACTGCACCCACCGTCAAAGAGCTCGACCTTCCTGGAGAGGAGGCTTCGCATAGTCACGATGTCTGCCAAGACTCATGTTGCCTTCTGTGATATGCAGTTAGATTTGGGGAAGAGAGTCAGAGACTAGACATTGAAACACATAAAAGAATTGGAGTGCCATAGGAAAGATGGCCCCTTCAGGCAACATTTCACTTTACAGATAAAGTTAATTGGGAAGACAGTATGCCTCAGTGAGGTATGAGTTTGAACCTGAGCCATTTTGTACAGTTCTGTGTAATAACGAAATAAAAGAGTAACTGTTGCTTTAATTTTGTGTGTGTGGAAAATGCATTCATGGTATTTTATTAAAAGTATGATATTGCTATTAGTAGTGGAAACCATTATAGTGCGTTGGGGATTGAAGAACCTTTCTGTGGGGCTGGTCTTATAGCTTCATTTTAAGTAGCAGAGAATGGAACACAATCAATCAATCTCTTAATAGTCTGTGGCATTCTGTGTACTAATGAATTCACCTTTGCTGTTCAAATGGAAATACAGGTCACCTTTCAACTGTGAATTTATTCTAGTAATTGGTATATAGTTTGATCCATTTGACTTAACTAATTTGGATATATGTGGCTTTGTTCTGAAGCGCTTTGTGAGAATGGTGGAAACATTGCCAAGGGCTCATGGCACCAGTGGAAGGTTAATGTTAAAAAGGAAGCTTTTGTTGCTTTAAGCCAATGGGCCTTAATGAATTAAAAATAAAAATAAATATTCAGTGACCTAATGCCCATGTGAACCTAATGAAGTAATTTCTTTCATTTTGCTTTTTGTTCTACAATGGATGCAAACACCAGACACTTTGAAACAGTAAACTTTAAAAAATCTGTTTCACTTTCTCATTAATTTGCATGGTTGTAATAGGAAATTATGTTGCCCAACCATGGAATAAGTTTGAAGATGACGAGAAACACCACCAATCATCATGTAAAATAGGGTCAGATGGCACAGAAGCTATCTTTGTTGGTGTTCACAGCTGTTTGCGTTTTAGATGTTAATGAAAGGCTACACATTTGGTTCCACACGTGGAAGAAGGACGCTCTGTAACTCCATTCTCCTCTCTGTTGTTTTCAGTGCTTCGGCTCCTAAAGGAGGGGGCAGACCCCAACACCCTCGTCTCCTCGGGAGGGTCCCTGCTCCATCTGGTAAGAACCGGCACAATCAGTGCCAGTGCATGGGGACACCCGGGGGAGAATACATTACAGGTTCCAACCCAGGAACGAAATGCACATCTCACGGACGATGATCAGAAGGAGGATGTGTTTCTAATTAACAGGCTTGGATAATCTGCTGCAATTATTGTTAATTACTGTATTGAAGTTTGTAAGAAATCTTTCATCAATTAAGTTAGAATTTCTGCCCTAAAGAAATCACTTTTAAAAGCTAATAGCCTTCAAAATAAGTTAAATAATGTTGTATCAGTTATACAGTATTAGGCAATCATCCTTTCTTTTTTCCCACAAGTTGTCCTTATTCCTCTAATGAAATTTTACTATATTTTGCTCGTGATCCAGCTCATAGAAATGCAAATACAGCCTGCCCTGTAGTATTTTAGAAACAAAGAAGGGGGTAAGTGAATAAATAAGCAACTACATTTAAAAATATTATATTATAAATAACTACATTTAAAATATCATATTAGGTCATGTGCAAGAAATTTTTGCTGGTTCTGTTAGGGGCCAAAATAAAGTAAAAGTCAATAAGTATTCGATTTGGTGGTCTTTACAACTAATTTAAAGATAGGAACTTAATTTTGAAAAATATAAATTAACGTAAGATATCAGTCTAATTTATGACTGTCGTTCAACACAAAAAATAATGTTGTATTTCTTCACACTATAGCAAACTGTAGTAGAGGGGGTCACGCCCTTAACTTCCAGAAGCTTCTTAACATCACATAAATTTTCAACCTTGATTGCACCTGGGAATCACATGGGTGTTATTAAAATACTGACACCTGACTCCCAACCCGAGTTGAACTCACAAAGATTCTTACTTCTTTTTTCTGGGATGTAGCTTGACCACTGGGAGTTGTTAAGACTTCCCAGGTGATTCTAATTTATGGCCAACGTTGGGGAAAAACTGCACGAAAGAGAAACTGGTGTATACCAAAGGCTCAAGAGATCTGGAATGCAAGTTATTACATAGTCAGCAGAACAGAAAAAGAACAGAGAATATTGTGATAGAAGACAGTTTGCCAAAGAACATAGGCGCTTTCTCTCTAGCATTGGAAATAGATACAAAGAGAGATTTCCAGGTAACCTTTTCCTTCTCTGGAATGTTTTGGTTATGAAATGTCTCTGTTTTACTCTCAGATACTTATATGACTTCCATGATATTTTCAAGGAGTCGTACCTCATTAGTCCCTAGATCCTAGGTTTTGTTTTAAGCAATCCTACTAGGCCCATTCTGCTAAGAGTCTTCCGTAAATCAATATTCTCTTCATGGCAAATATCACAAGCCTGTTTTTTTGTTTGTTTGTTTGTTTGTTTTTGTTGTTGTTGAGACGGAGTCTCGTTCTGTCCCCCAGGCTGGAGTGCAGTGGTGCCATCTCCACTCACTGCAAACTCCGCCACCCGGGTTTACGCCATTCTCCTGCCTCAGCCTCCCGGGTAGCTGGGACTACAGGCGCCCGCCACCTCGCCCGGCTAATTTTTTGTATTTTTAGTAGAGATGGGGTTTCACCGTGTTAGCCAGGATGGTCTCCATCTCCTGACCTCATAATCTGCCTGCCTCGGCCTCCCAAAGTGCTGGGATTACAAGTGTGAGCCACCACGCCCGGCCCATCAGCCTGTTTTTCAGAAGGTCTAGTTATCAGCATGTTTGCACGTCCCAGTAGAAGACAGACCTCTTCCGTGAACAAATCAGTGCAAGTCATTGTTGCTGTTACTAGGAAAGTGTTATTTCTGTGTATTTATGTGTGAGAGAGAAAGAGGAAGGAAAGGAGAAGGAAGAGGAGAGGGAAGGGAAACACAAGGGGCACAGGGGACAGCGAGAGACTGTCAGTTCTTCACATGTGTGTATATATATATAGAGAGATTAGATTGATATGTTAATTTTGATATTTTTCAAAATTAAGTTCCTATCTTTAAATTAATTGTGAAGACCACCAAATCAAATACCTGTTGTCTTTTACTTTATGTTTGTCCCTAACAGATATAGATAGATAGGTAGGTAGATAGGTAGGTAGATAGATAGATAGAGGAGATAGAGATATATAGTATCTGACTTTGAATGAACACATGCATCTCTATGCTCCCAATCAACAAATTAGCAGTTGCTTTCTTGACCTTTGAAATGAAGCCACACCACCACCATCTCTCATCCCCTCGGCAGCTGCCAGCCAGTTTTAAACCGCCATCTCTCTTTTCTGGATAAACAGCTTCCTCACTCTTCTCCCAGGTTCCATCTTTGCCTACACTGTCCTGTTTCCCATTCACAGCCAGGTCATGTCACTTCTGTATCTGAAATGCTCCAACAACTTTCCTTCTCTCATAAGTAAAAGCCAAAGTCCTGCTTATGACCACACCATGATCTGTCTCAAGCCCCAGCCCACAGCCATTGCATCTTCTCCAGTCACTTTCCCTCTGTGCTCTGCTCTGCTGACACCAGCCGTCCTGCTGCTCATTCAGCACCGGCCCATGCTCCTGCTTCGTGTGCTCTTGCCGGGTTTCCACATGGTACAAGCCTCCCAGATGTACACGGCTCGCTTGCTGACTTGCTGTGGGTCTCTGCTCAACGTGATCTAAAGGAGCAGCCCTCCCTGGCTTGCCCTATGGGGTTTAGTAACTCACCGCTGATGCCTCACAAGCAACTCCACTTCCATCCCTTTATCTTGTTCTTTCCCATCTTTTATAGCACACTTGTCACCAAACCCATCATAGGTTCAGATGACTCTTTTCTATTTCCTAGAATGTTAGCGCCATCAGAGACAGGACTTGTCATATTTTCATGAATATTATAATGCCCAGGAGAGTGCCTGATACTCAGAGATGCTCAGTAGCTTTGTTAAGGAGATAAGCTAATTAATTAATGTTACTACTTAATTAATATCTGACACTGTGATAGATATTGGGGTGAAAAGATGCAAAATGCATATACTGTGTGCATCTGAGGGAGGCAGAAAAAGAAACGGCTGATTGCAGCGGACTGAAGAGGGATACGCAGATGACAGTGAAGGAGGCAAACAATGGGGCCACTCCGCTGCTTCTGGGCATCAGTTACAAAGGCTTTTCTCACTCCCCTGGTCTGGCTTAATAACCCTTTGTCCAAGCTCTCATAACATACACTCCTTGCTTCTCTGTAGATATTGCCACAATGGAGTATAATTAATGGAATATGTGGCTTTTTCTCTCTGCTAGACTGAAATCTCAGAAACCGTGACTGTCTTGGATACTTTTCTTAGCGTGTGATGCATAGTGAATACTTGTCCAAGGTCTCATAATGTACCCTCCTTGCTTCTCCATAGATCTTGTCACAATGGATTCTAATTAATGGAATATGTGGCTTTTTCTCTCGGCTAGACTGAAATCTCAAAAACTGTGGCTGTCTTGTATACTTTTCTGTTCTTAGCATGTGATGCATAGTGAATACTCAATACATAGTCAGTGAATGAATGAATGAGCTCTAAGGATATAAGGCGTGATGCATAGTGAATACTCAATACATAGTCAATGAATGAATGAATGAGCTCAAAGGATATAAGGCGTGATGCATAGTGAATACTCAATACATAGTCAATGAATGAATGAATGAGCTCTAAGGATATAAGGCGTGATGCATAGTGAATACTCAATACATAGTCAATGAATGAATGAATGAGCTGTAAGGATATAAGGGTCTCTTTGGGTGAAGACCTAGTTAACAGTATACAGAGTATACTCTAAGCCTAGGTAACAGAGTATAAAGATTCAGAAATGGTAGCATTTGAAGGAAAAAGAAATGAGAAGATTAAACTGATGAGGGAGATGGAAAGCACTTTATTAACTCCCAACCCAGTGCCAAAATATTGTATTTTTATATTGTTATGCAAAGGTTGTGAGACTAGGACAAAGTGGAAGATGAATCTGGAGGACGGATAAGGAAACCTCGTGGCAGCTGAAGGAGGGGGCGCTTAGTGCTGAAGTCTCCTTTTCCTGGGGTTACCAAGTAAATAAAAACAAATGAAAAATTGCAGGTTGCTGGAGAGATGAAATTACAGGGTTTCAAAATGTCTTAAGTACTGAAAAAGGCAATTTAGCCATCTAAAATGTCAAGTGTGAGAATCTGTGCTGTTTGCCTCACCTTTTGGGCGTCCCACGTTATGGAGCCTGAAGCTTCATCAGCACGGAGCTCTAATTATAGATGATCAGGGACTTGGAGGGAAAGGCAGAATGCGTTTGTGGAGCATCAGGAATCAGCTGCAGAAATTACTGCGTTGTGTTGTTTACCTCAATTGTTGTTAAAAGTGGATATTTGAGAAACATTTTAATATTTTTGGCCATATAACATCTTTAGTTTTATCTTCTTTTTCATAAAATGTCAACAAATACATCTGAATTAATCTTTTTACCTCATCCTCTATTGAATCATGTCTGTGTTAAACCTATGGCAGGTATCAGGTACTCTGACAGAAGGGGATTAATTGCAAAAAGTAACAAGGTCTATATCCCAGGCATTTGGTCTCATGAGGACAGTATAGACGAAACCTTACATTTAACTCTTTGCAAAAAAAAAAAAAAAAATTATGTTTATGAAGTAAAAAACAGTATTACATAGGCTTTGCTAAAATGTCTGGAGTTTTGTTATTACCTTTATTCAATGAGCAATTGAGAAGGAGCTCCCGATGGTAACTGAACCCTCAGTCTCAGACTATAGCCAAGTTTGGATGAAATATATTAGAAATAAGAAATACTCTTTCTTTGATCAGGTGAATTCTAGATATAGGAATTTAAACAGTGGAATTCATGTAGCTGTTAAAAATATTGAGCTGGCCAGGCGCGGTGACTCACGCCTGTAATCCTAACACTTTGGGAGGCTGAGGCGGGTGGATCACGAGGTCAGGAGATCAAGACCATCCTGGCTAACAAGGTGAAACCCCGTCTCTACTAAAAATACAAAAAAAATAGCTGGGTGTGGTGGTGGGCGCCTGTAGTCCCAGCTACTCGGGAGGCTGAAGCAGGAGAATGGTGTGAACCCGGGAGGTGGAGCTTGCAGTGAGCTGAGAAATCGCGCCACTGCACTCCAGCCTGGGCAACAGAGCGAGACTCCATCTCAAAAGAAAAAATATGTATATATTGAGCCATAATGTATCTGAAACTATGTCCAAAACATATTATACATGTCCAAAGCAGGTTACAGAATAGTGCGTAAAGCACAATCGGATGTATGAGAGAGAGAGAGAGAGAGAGAGAGAGAGAGAGAATCCTTTTAATAGCCAATGGAGGATCTTGAAGACCAGATAAGCAATTTTCAACAGTGACTCAGGTTGGGTAAAGGGGACAAGGTCTTTTAATTTTTTTCTGTTTCCTTTTACAAATGACTTGAACATTTTAAATAAGAAACATGCTTGTTTCATATAATAAAACTAACATAAAAGTAGTTAAGACTGTTTTTATTCGAATTTTAAATTTTGAATAATTTAATAATTTTGCTACTCAAACAAGAAAATGTGCTGCTCAAAACCGAGCTGCTTTTTATGCTTCACCATCAGTTTCTCTAAAGGCTTGGATGCTATAGGAAGCAGAGATAATTAGCAACTTACTACATAGAGGTGGTTCAACTGCCTAATTTTCAAACTCTAGCAGAAAATAATGTATTTTACAGAGGCAGAATATCAGGATTCCAGAGAAAATGCCTAGAGAAGTATCTTATTTTTAAAAAATATATAGTGTTAAAGAACAAAAAGAGTTGGTGTGTGGAAGTTGCCCACCAGTGACCCCGCCCACCCACCTGGACACTGGCCATTGAACTCCAAGCCCCTTTTCTGCTTTCCTAGAAGAAAAAGGGCAAGAGCTACAAGGGCAGACTCTAGCAAGAACATCATTCACAGCAGAAGACAATGTCCCCTCTGCACAGGGGCGTTTTCCACACGGGGCCCCCACTCCACATCCTCCAAGGACCTCACAGGGGCTGTTCCTGCATGTTCCTTGGAGGATGTGGAGTGGGAGCCCCATGGAGGATGCAGCAGCAGAAAGCAGGAGGCAGGTGAGGGACAGGGAAGAGAGCGGGCGCAGCCAGGCGAGTTGGGTGATTCTGACGTCTGAGGGTGAGTGGTGCAGGGTGCTGCCTGGCCCTGGCAAACAGGCAATGGAGGGGCCACGGACTGTGAACAAGAGACTCTTCACATAACCCCAGGGGTGCAATTCAAGATTCAAAATTCTGGCTGGAAGTGGCTTTTTCAAATTCAGTGTCTTTTGGGTCCTTGAGAACCATCACATTCATAATTGGAAAGTCCCTAGTTCAGAATTTTAGATCATTAGTGAAATCTCCAGCTACATCTTGGATGAGAATAATAACCTTGACCTGCCTGCGGGCGTATTTTTATCATGACTCCCTGCATGCTTGACTTAGAGGGCAAAAGGGCAACAGAAGAGCACGTTGTGATGATGCTTTAAATGCTACCAGAAACCCAGTGGATGAGTTTTCCATTTTTTAGGAATACACACAGGCCTGATTTGCTCCACAGCAAACGATCAAAGAAAGGCCCCAGTGAAGTTAGTAGCTAGATTTTGTGTTTTGTTTTTATATCTTTGTAATAAGGATCCCAAATTATTAAGAATCAGAACTCTTTCCTGACAGGGTGAAGGCAGATAACAAGGCATTTTTCACAGACTTCTGATAGAATTGTAACTCCCCTAAGGAAACTTGCAGAAATCCACCTTCAAAGCCACTGGTAACAAAATCTTTCCTAGAGAAACTAGAGGTTTCTAGCGAGAAAGGGTTTCCTTACTTATCAGCCTGAAACTCACCTACTTAGAAAGTCCTTCCTTAAGCAATCTTAATAATTTATATTACTCTCTAGATGTACCAAACTGCTAATAATTCCACAAATGGCTGTTTCCATTCCTCCTCGATATCGCTCAGGCTGTTTCTTACTCTGGCGAGCTCTACTGAGACAGGCCAGCAGCTCACCACTGTCCCCTCTCAGCTTTCTGCCTGCGTCATCCCCCAATTGTAGGTTGTTCTTCCAGAGGTGAGTTCTTGTTTATAATATCAGCCCTCTGGCTTAGCACAGCGCTGGGTGCATAGTAGTTCCTCAATGAAAATATAGGTTTAACTAACAGATATATGAATGTCTCACCCCAGGCTGCCTCCACTTGTTAAATGCCTCCTGATCCTTCAAGACTAGCTCCTGTGTTCCCATATCCAATTATCCAGTTCCTATCAGGCTGTTTGGTACCTTCTGCTGTGACTGCATAGAATGCTGTGCATACCCTTTATCACAAACCTCACACTATCAAACAGCACTATCTCTTAAGAGTAGTTACTGTGTAATTCACCTTCATATATACCTTGCCAAGTGCAGCTGGAATATCGTGTTGCCTAATAAAATCTAGAGAATTTAAAATACAGCAAACCAGTGCTGCTGATGAAGGAGATGGGTTTATACTCACTTAACAGGAAAACAGGTTTTTAGGATTTTAAAATTTCTGGATGTGGTTCAGTGTTTAGAGTCTGGTTCCATTGGCCGGAAGCCGTGGCTCTCTGCAGTACAAATAGAAATAATAAATATAATTCAACTCACCGCATTCTGCGTAGTTTATCTATGGCGAGATAACCTGGCATATAATATTTGCCAGAGGGAAGATCATGAAAAGCAAAAATAAGTATGTTCAAGATGACACTACAGTGAATATGATCCTTCAGTGTGATGTAGTGGCAGGGAAGTGGACGTGAGTTTGCACAGATGCAAGCACAGGCCAAAAGGGCCGGTCTGCGGCATTGCTGTTGAATAAAAACGAGTGTATGGAAGTTCCAGAATGATGTTAGATTTTGAGAAATTGCAAAAAAAATTAAATTTGTTTTGCTACTGATATAAATTTATCTCTTTTGTCCCCCACTTTTCTTCTCTGTCACTGTTTCTGACTTTATAGAAATGTTCTTTGAACTACTGAGAACTCATAAACATAGGACAAAAACATGGACTACATCTCATTCAAATTGCGCACCTCACATCGCTGCTTCTTCCCCCATAGCTACTAAAAGTTCAGAGCTTTTTTTTTTTTTTTTAAATTTACTTGTAGAACTGTGCCTGGCACATGACATTCACGAAGACAACCCCGGATCAAACTGGATGCTTTCCTAATAATTCTTTCTCTAGTCTCCTCTACCATGACTGCTCCGTAACCACTACAGAGAAGGGAAGGGGAAGCTCTCATTGTGAAACATGTAGACTTGTGAAAACTCATGTTAAAATAGATCCAACCCTCATTTTAAAAATTGATGAAAGATAACTCTTATGTATGAACCACAGAATTTGATTTGAACCTTCAGACTTGATGTGTGATTTGTAAATATTTGTAATAATTTTCTGATTTACTGAGTGATAGATTTCAGGGTCATTCATGATATGTTCATTAGCCAATTAGAAGGGCCAGAATCCAGAAACCACCCCTTACACCAAGACAGAAAACACACACACACATACACACACACACACACACACATTTTAAGTTCAAAGTTCCCTTTGCTTGTCATTTGGTTCCTATGATTTTCAGTACTTTCAGATGAATCGGCAATGTGAATTGTGTTGAGTTTGTATATTAAGACATATTACCTTTGTTTAGAAAGTTACAAATGAGTGAAGGAGTGTAGTACAAGAGAAGTTGTGAACTGCTGATGCAGTGTTGAAAGGATTTGTTGACATGTTCTAACCACACAGTCAAAGGCTTGGACAGCCTTTGAGGAAGGACTTGCTCTCCCATCACCTTGCTCTCTCAGTTTGTCTTAGGAGGCAGAATGAGATATTTTAGTCACAGATTGGGATGCCAGAATGTAATATTTCAGAGTGAAAGCAGTCTTGCTAAATGACAAACAGAAGGGTGGATAAAGTTTGGTGGAGTCCAGGAGGGATGACATTTTGGGGTTCTTATGTGGAATAAGTGGTGTTGTTAATGCTTCCTCTGTTGATGGTGTTCTAAGTGGAGAGAAGACTGTCATCATGGTCCCCAAGTCTTCCATGACAGAGAAGAGTGACCAGGTTGGGAGAAGAGGTAGTACATAAGGATGGGGTAAATCTTAGAAAGAAGCACATCAGCGTAAGCATCCAGTGATTCCAGAAGAATCAACGATAAGCTCAGAAGATATCCAAACTTTTTAGTGCTCTGTGGAAGAATAAGTTTCCCTACACTGGACGAGGCTGCAGGAGAGATGCCGTTTTCAGGGAGACTGACTTCCATTTAGGTTCTCTGGACATTTCCAGAAGTGGAAATTGAGCTGGGTTCCCATCATTCCGTGGAGGGGAGTAATCTGTGGCCATGCAGGAATCTAGGAGCTTAGCTGATTAAAGGGCTTGGTAATTCAGGGCAGGCATCACCGGTAGGTTACCCATATAGTCACACAGGGCCTTCTTTTTAGAAAGGTACCATGCTTAGTATGCTTGGTTTCACCCTCTGTTATCACTGTCTTGAAATTGTCAATCATTTTAAAACTAGAAGCCGCGGATTTTCATTTTGCACTGGGTCCCACCTTAGCTAGCTCTTCTTGGCATTTCCAGTGGTAAATGAAGGTGACAGCAGGAGCTTGGGGACCTGGCTCCAGGCTGCAGGTGGAGGACCTGCTGGTGTCGGAGTTCTGCTGGGCATAATAGAATGTGGGTTCAGTCACTTTCTTGGTGCCATAAAGTGTCACCGGAAAGTGACTGATGTAAGGAAGAGCAACGTGAGTTGGGAGGAAGATTTCCTGACTTGAAGAAAATTCTTTCTAGGGAAATAGATTTACTACATAACAATATTATAAGAACCTTGTTACAGGAATGTTCCACCATCATACTCTTTTCAGACAAGAGTGACTAGAAGATATTTATTGCTGTCAAATTATTATTCATAATCCTCTGAAATGTGATTCCCAAAATTATATCACTTGAGAGGGGCTGATACCACTTTCAACGCTGGATCTAATTAACTCTGTTTGATGAAACACAGTGAAAATCCAAGCTGCAGGTATCTGAATATAAATGTAGATTCCTGAGATGCAGGTCAAGGATATCTTGACAGGCGCAGAAGGAGGAGGTCACATCTTTATTGATTATATGCTGAGCTATCACAAAGCTAAAGAGAGTAGAAAAGGAATTACTTGCATATGAATTTTCTAAAATGAACTGGATTGGGGCCTCACATTCTAACATCAATTTATTGAACTTTCCTACTATGCCACTCACCTTCTGTGTCCTTGCACCCAAACCTGAAGCTCCAGGGGATGAGGCCTCAGTTCATATGGTCAGGACACTGAGTCTAGTGACCATTTTATTGCTACACATCACCAAGAACATCAGATACAGAAAGACCTTAGTTCAAAACCAAAATTATTCTATAAGAATTCACATTTGTCATTGCAGCCATTGCTTACTTGAATCCTAATAATGATGTCTGCTAATACATTCCTCCATACTCTTTAGGGACCTCACACCGTGCTTGTTTGCTGTGGTGGTTATACACTCTTGACACAACCTGATAATAGGGGACGGTATGAGTATTCAGTTAGTGTATCATGATTTCGAACCATAATTTGAACACCCATTTGTTTGGTGAAGTGAGAGATTAAATATTTTGCCTAATCTTTGAAGCTGTTTTTTTGTTTCTTTTCACATACTGAATTTTGAGAGTTCTTTGTATATTCATGATAAATGTCTTTTAACAGATGGGTGTTTTGTGGATATTTTTTCTTAGATTATGGCTTGTCTTTTTATATACTGAGAAGTATTTTCTGAGGAATAGAGGATTTTTATTTTAATTAAATTCAGTTTGCTAATATTTCCCTGATAGGCTGCATTTTTAGTCATCACTAAGATTTTCTGTTATGTTCTTTTTAGAACTTTTGTAACTTTTGGTTTTACATTTTTTGCGATTTTACATTATGAGTAATATTTGAATATAGGGCAAAATGTAGGTCAAAAGGATTTTTAAACATGTGTGTATTCAATTATTTCAGTATAGTCGACTGAAAGAACATTCTTTCTTCACTGAATTTCCCTTGCCACTTTCTTAAAAATTAGTTGTCTATACATGAATTGATCTATTTCTAAATTCTCTGTTGTGTTCATTGATTAATTTGATTTTACGCCAACACCACACTGCTTTGATTGCTATAACTTCATAATGAGGCTTGAAATTAGGTAGTTTTAGTTCATGAACTTTGGGTTCCACCACCCTAAAGATTTTTGGGGCAATTTTAGGTCCTTTGCATTAACTTATGAATTTTAGATTCAGCTTTTCAATATATACAAAAAAACTCATCTGGAATTATGACACATTTGGATTGAATCTCCAGATCAATCTGGGAAGGACTGGTTTCCTAACAATATTGTATCTGCTGACCTAAGAACACACTATAAATTTCCATTTATTTAGGTTTTAAAAAAATTTATCTCACTAATGTTTTGTTGATTTTGGTGTGCAGGTCTTACTGATATTTTGTCAGATTTATCCCTAAGTATTTCAATATCCTTAATGCTATTTTAATTTAAAAATTATTTTTCAAAGGCTTACCACTAGCATATAGGAATATCTTTGTTTTGTTGTATAGTGATCTTACGTCTTTCAACTTTGCTAACTTAATTATTGGTTCTAATAACGTTGCATATTCCATTATATTTTCTACATAGATGATCATGTCATATGTGAATAATGGCAGTTTTAATTATTTCTTTTCAATCTAGATGAATGTATTTGCTTACTCCTTCCTTTTTGCCATGGCTGGAACTGCCAGTGGAATGTTGAAGGGAAGTGGTAAAAGTGAACACGCTTGTTGTCATCTTGGTTTCAGTGCAAAGTGTGGAGGGTTTCTTGGAGACAATTATTAGCTCTTGCTTTGTTATCCAGTCTAATACTCCCTGCCTTTTGTGTCATTTAGAATATGTACACTTATTTATATGGTTACTTACATGTTTAGGTTGAAATCTACCACCTTCCTTTTTTTTTTGGTACGTGTCCCATTTGTTTCTCTCTCCTCTTTTTCTGCCTTCTTTAGGTTTGAGTATTTTTCATGAATCAGTTTTATCTCTTTTGTGGTATTATGCACTGTGCGTGTTATTTTCGTGTTGCTTTAGTATTTTTAGGATACATCTTTGACTTAACCCTCTCGTTTCAAGTGGCATCCTATCCATTCACATGTAGCATGAAAACATTCCTTACAATATTATGTTTTCATTTCTCCCCTTCCAGCCTTTGTTTTATTGCTGTAATGTATTTTAATCTGTATATATTATAAACCTCATACTCTGTCATGATTTTTAAACAATTATATTTTAAATAGACTAAATGAAAAAATATATATAACTCACACAGTCACAATTCTCAGTGCTCTTCGTTCTGATATAATCTTTTAAAAAGATATCCCACAGATCACTGATGCTCTGCCATTTTAAAAAAAACATTTTTCTTTCCTTGTCATATTTTGTTTAATTTATGTTACTGCTAAAAGAAAGAATACAAGGAAATATCAAATTATTACAAACTGATTTGTGAATCTTTTCAAAAATCTTTTCTTCTGAAATATCTAGTCTGCTGCTGATCCCATCTCAGCCATTAAAGGTCTCATCTCTGAAAGTGAAATTTGAGTCTTTTAATATCTTTCATGTATGTACTTAACATCTTCAATAGATTCCCTCACTTTTTGAACATAGGGAATATAGTTATAAATATGATTTTAACACCCAGTTTGCTCATTCCAACAGGTGTATCTGTTCACTGTGGATCCTATTTTCCTGCTGTTTTTGTATACTTGGCAATTTTTTTTTTTGTTGGATTCTAGACACAGTAAATTTTGCCTTGTTGGGTATTCAGTATTTTTGTAAATAATCTTGAACTCTTTGGGGGCTACTAAATTATTTGGAAACAATTTCATCTCTTCAGGGCCTGAATTTGAAATTTTTCAGTTGGGAACAGAGCAGCATTTAGTTTAGGACTCATATTTCCCTCCACTGAAGCAAAACACATCTAGTAGTCTACCCAGTGCCCTGTCAATTACGCAGTTTTCAGTATGGTTGGCAGGAACAGGCACCATTATTTATTGTAATTTATGAGCCTTGAGTTCTCTTTCTTTTCAGGCAGTTCTTTGCCTGACCTTGGGCAGTTTCCTAGAGTGCATGTGCTGATCATTATTCAGCTGAGCACTTGAGGGAGGCATTCTTTGGAACTTTAAAGTTTTTCTCTGTGCAGCTTTGTCCTCTCTGCTACTCTGCTCTGTGAAATGTAACCACCCTGGTCTCTCAAGACATTTCAAGAGCCAGCCTTGGTCAAGCTGGGTTCTTCTCCCTGTGCTGTAGCTTGGGAACTCTCTCAAGGTAGGAGACTGGAACGGTAGTAGGGCTTATCTTGTTTGCTGCCCATCATTCAGAGGTCATATATTTTGTTTTTCTTTTTTGGTTGATTCAAGCAGGAAGGTACATCTGGTCCCTGTTACAGGGAAGCAAAAATTCTACAATGATTTGTTTTTAATGGTACTATCCAGTGAATTGGTGGGTAAATTTGTGTGACAGTGCTTCCAGTGGGATATTGATTGGCATTCCTTTGGGGTGGGAAATCTGTTCTATGCATATACATCACAGAAAAAGTGTATATCTCATAACCCAGAAATTTTGCTGACCTATTTAATAAGTTTTTAAAAACTAATTGTACTGATATGCATTTGGCATTAATGTAACCTGTAGATGTAAATATGAAAAATACTCATAAGGCCGGGTGTGGTGGCTCTCACCTGTAATCCCAGCACTTTGGGAGGCCAAGGCAGGGGGATCACAAGGTCAAGAGATTGAGACCATCCTGGCCAACATGGTAAAACCCTATCTCTACTAAAAATACAAAAATTAGCTGGGCGTGGTATCATGCTTCTGTAGTCCCAGCTACTCAGGAGGCTGGGGCAGGAGAATTACTTGAACCTGGGAGGTGGAGGTTGCAGTGAGCCAAGATCACGCCACTGCACTCCAGCCTGGTGACAAAGCAAGACTCTTGTCTCAAAAAAAAAAAAAAAAAAAGAAGAAAAATAAAAATACTCATAAAAGGACTAGATGATTTGAAGAGGTCAATGCAAATAAATATGTGGGACTTTTCAAAAATTAGAAATTCAAGATGATAAAGGCAGAACATCAAAGTACAGGACTCATTTAAGCACAGTTGCATAGATTGTACACCCATGATGCCAACCCTGACTTACACATACAATATTTACCTGAGTTTGAACTATAGATAGTAAATTAAGTTGCTTGATGGTTTGATTTAGTAAATTATTGAACATATATAAAATGCAACAGTATAAAATCATAAAAATTCATTTTAGGAGACTCTAATTTCAACTGTTAACTTTTACAGTATGACATGCCATGAAATGTGACTAGGGTGAAGGCTACAGATGGGAATGTTGAGGAATTAAGTTGCATGGATTCTAAAGGGCCTTGTCTATCTTGGATGCAATTAAATAGTTACACTTTATTCTTTTGGCAGCGACAAACTATGCATGTTTTAGAGTAGAAGGGTACTGTGATCAACTCTGTACTTTTAGGAAGATAATTATTATAATTCAAGTTTTATAAAAAAAAAAACTCCTATTTACAAATGAAATAAAAACCAGTAAGTAAGTACTTTTTTTGACCTTCCTACTATCTACCCTGATTTTCTTCTTTCTGTCTGCTGTTCCTTGACCCAGTTCCCCAGAAGTCTTGCATATGTTCTTTTCCTTGTTGGTTAGCTGGGGAAATACATCTTTTCCCAGGTTAGCTTCACCTCTCAACTCCCAAAATTGACATTGAGTTTTTTTTTTTAATCTGTGGGCATTTGGAATAAGCCATATCACGGTTCGTAATAATTTGATATTTCCTTGTATTCTTTCTTTTAGTGTGCTCGGTATGATAATGCCTTCATTGCAGAAATTCTGATTGACAGAGGAGTCAACGTGAACCACCAGGATGAAGATTTCTGGACGCCCATGCACATTGCCTGTGCATGCGATAACCCTGATATTGTCCTGCTTCTTGTATTAGTAAGTAAAGCAATTCAGTTTACCATTTGAAGATCTGATGGCATGTAAAAGGCTATATATTTAACTAATGATATTTTTCAATATTTAATATTTTGGTTGAGAAAAAAATCTGCATATGTTATCATGTATCCCCCTAGAACACAAGATAATTATAGACAAAGGTTGCGGGTCATATAGTTTATAAAACAAATTGTGCAGATACTATGCCAAATGCAACTTCTCTTGCCTTTCCTTGGGGATTATATGCCTTGATACAAGTCAGTTTCAACTAAAATGGTTTGATAATTTTGTTTTTCAATTCATTCTCTTTTTTAAATTTTTAGCCAAAGAGGCATAACATTATAAGGAGATATGGTTTATATTGAATCTTTTTTTTTCTTGGTTACATCTAGTAAAGAAGTGTCTACAATGTTTGTTTACATGAAAACGAGAACTTTAAATATAAAAAGCATTGGAGTTTGTTGTTTTGGTTGTTATTTTCAGTTAATCTTACATCCAGACATTGATCCTCACACATGCTTTATTTTGGAATAGTAATCTCTAGAAAGTATTTCAAGAAACTGTTTACAATTTTTAGAAAATACACTGGAATATATGAGTAAGAATGATTTGCTTTTATTTATTTAAAAAATTAACTTCTTAATGGCTTGCTATTATGCACCTGGATTTCACATTTTTTTATGTAAGCTCAAGATTTTACACAAAAGCAAACTAATGCTCAAATATATTAAACAACTTGCCCTAAGCCAAAAGCAAACGATAGTTAAGAACTCAAGTTCATTGTCAGAAGTCCATTTTTTGTCACTGAGCCATGCTACCAATATTAGTTTCCTGTGCCTGCCATACCATTAAGACATAGTTGATGGCTGTACACAAACATAGTTGTAGAGGTTAGAAGTCTGAAGTCAAGGTGTGGACAGGGCCATGCTCCTGCTGTAGGCCCTAGTGATGAAACTTTTCTTGGTGCTTCCTAGTTATGGTGACCCCTGCAGTCCCTGATGTTGCTTAGATTATAGCAGCATCACTCCTGTCTCTGCCTCCATCAGCACATGACTTTCTTCTGTGTCACTGTATCCAAATCTCTCATGTTTTCCTTTCAGAAGACACCAGTCATAGGATTTAGGGCCCACTCTCAGGCAGATGGCCTCATTTAACTTGATTACATCTCCAAAGACCTTATTCCCCAATGAGTTCACATCTACAGTACTAGGGAGCATAGCTTTTGGTGGAAAACATTTTAAATATACCATACTGCTTGTCTTCCCCCCTTTTTAAAATTATGAATGAAAATATTTTGGGATTAAAGGCTGTGAATAGGGACTGTCTTAATCTTGTATGAGGTTTAATTTTGTCTCGTTTTCTCTGATGTGTCCTTCAAGAATATGTATACTTCCTTTTTTTCAGTAGAAACATATGTCACTAAAAATGTATGTCTTTCAAATTCTGGAAGATGGAGGGTATATTAATAAGGAAAGGCAAAGGAAATAAAAGATTATTTAGCTTGAAATATAAACTTTTAGAGGGCTAGTACTCTACATAAAAAGGCATGAAAAGCTGCCTGACTCATTTATAAAACAAGATTTGGGTTTTGTAGATACAGAGCCTAAGAGGCACTAAACTGTCAGTTCACCATAAAGGCCACAGGATTTCCCCAGAATTGTGAAAAGCTATAAAATATAGCACAGAAAGGAACCAAGTCACTTTTCAAGTAATACTGTAACATGATCAAGTTTAGAAACCTTTAGAATGCTGACAACTCATAGAGTACTCACTTGGGTTATTTAAGGAGGAACTAAGTTCATAGTACTTGTTTGATACATTTTTTGATAGTTTAGCTAGCTGCTTTAATTATAAGAGAATGAGATAGAAAAGTTTGATTCATGGCTTTTGCAGTTTTTCTATGTTCTCATTTGTTTTTTTCTAAATACTAGTTTTAAGAATCAGTAATTTTTTTCAAAGCCCATCCTTATTTCTTTTCTCTAATTATTATTAATTACATTAAGCCATGCCAAAAAACCTCTTTCTTCTGCATGCAAAATGGCCATACTTATTCTTACAAATGAATATTCATGTGGTTGTGCTTAAAATGTTAAAATCCTTCTTCCATTTCCTCAATGCAAATGTCTGGACACAGGCTTCAGTTTCTTGAGTTCAGACAGGTTTGTGAGATCTCAGTTTCACTGCCAGCCAGGATTCCCTTCCTCCATTCTGAATGTAGCAGTTTCTTATTTCTAATGGGAAAGAGCAAGAAGATCTGCTTTCTTTCTGTAATCTCTACTGAGTGTAGATCTTGGTGTCTCACATGATACTCGCAATTAAATATTGCAGAAACAGCCCTGAGTTGATGAACCAAATTATGACAAAAAAAGAAAAGAGTTAGATGTGAGTTACATTTCAAGCAAAATAGCTCATAAAATAACAGTGTAGTGACTCAGGTGCAATATCTATAACTACATGAAATGACTCCCCTTCGGCATCTAGGAGACTGGTATCACAGATAGCATATGATAAGGTTTGGCTGTGTCCCCACTCCAATCTCATCTTGAATTGTAGTTCCCATAATCCCCACATGTCATGGGAGGGGCCCGGTGGGAGGTAACTAAATCATGGACATGGTTTCCCCCATGCTATTCTCGTGATAGTAAGTTCTCATGAGATCCTGTGGTTTTATAAGGGGCTTTCTCCTTCACTGGGCTCTCATTATTTCTCCTGCTGCTCTATGAAGAGGTGCCTTCTGCCATGATTATAAGTTTCCTGAGGCCTCCCCAGCCATGTGGAGCTGTAAGTTAAACCTCTTTTCTTTATAAATTACCGAGTCTCGGGTGTTTCTTCATAGCAGCGTGAGAACAGACCAATACAGCATAATTGTCAGAACTAGCATTTATAGTCTAGAGGTAGCAAAACACTTAGACCATCCTGAGCACAAGAAGGAGGCATGTTTATAACCAGAGCTAGGACTGGGGCAGGTCGCTAGGACTGGTATCTGGGATAACAACATAATTATAAGAATAAATTAGACATACTGGCAAGTTACTCAGACCTTTCCTGTGACTCCTTGTATAACTGAGGTAATAGACATTAGCCTTCTTCATGTTGAGGCTAAGCAGCATCTTCCAAAGGAAATTTGATTTAAATTGGCACCAATCCTGGTCTCCTAAATGAATGTTTAGAAAAAGGGGAACAATTTGGAGAAGTGTTATATTATTGTCCTAACTAGGAATACCCTCATGTCATTGTCTGACTCAGCGCTAAGTTCATTAGGATGTGGAGAGTTTTAGACATTCCTTCTCTCTACTTTTATTTTATCTTCCTATTCTTTGATACGTGCCCACATTTACTGTTAAGATTACCATTACATTATCTGTGTTCCTTGATATTTCATCCCATTATGAATATTGTACTTGTTTAAATAATGACGTATTCTTCTCTTTGTTCTTATGAGATACAGTTTCTGTAACTCCTATTTGTTCCCATGGCAACAACTCAATCACAGTAATGACCAGTTGCCTTTAAAATAAACATCTCTTCTGCCTGGAACAATTTGATGTATATTCAGTAATTCTTTATCTAACTAACACCAGCTTCAGGTTAGGCATTTAATAAATAATTAGCTTCTAGCAAGTCACAGATGTAGCGCATGCATGCATTGCTGTTTGTTAAAACAGTGCCTAGCACTTGATAGATGCTTAGTGTATGCTTGAATATCATCTTGCAAGCTAAGTATATGAATCAACAAATGAATGAATGAAAGCAGGCCAGTTTTTGGAATTCAGCCTGAAAAATATTGACAATATTAACTCATACGTAATAAAAGCTGTTGTATAACCACATCCATCCTTTTACATATTCTAGACTTCTTTACCTCACATGTTCTACACTTGTATTACAAGTGCTTGCTTTAGCACACAAATTATCTCAATATCTGATGAGTTTGCTTTTCCTTACCAAACAGAATTGAGGGAGAAAAAAACTAGTTGTATTTCATGGATGATCATAGAGTTAATCTATAATTTTCAAATTATTAGCAATATTTTCATGGTTCAGCAGTGCCCTGTTTCTCACAATGTAGAATAATCCAACGTAATATACAAAGGAATATATCTGTTAGTTGCCCTCATTCAATGACTTCTACTAACCGATCATCATCTTCATTCACTTAACTAATAAATATGAGTGATCACCAATTATGTATGAACATAAGGCCTGCCCTAAGGGAAATTACAGCTTGTTTATTCATTCCTTCATTTACTAAATATTTATTGAATGACTGTTATGTTTTAGATGCTGCACGTTGAATGAGAAGATATTTTATACTCTACAGTAGTGGTGAAAACAAACAATGCAATTAATCAAATGAACCCCTGGGAAATTTGATTAATGGATTAAGCCAATCTGAGTAGCTGTATTCATACCATGTTACAGCCAGCCTAAGTATCCAGCCACAGAAGCAATTTACTCTAAATAAATGTTGATAAAATATGTTGTCACAAAAATTCTAATTACTGTAAAAATACATTCCTGCCAATAACCTCAAAAGAGAAATGTATTTTACTTGCCAGATGAATGCTATTGTCCAGTGTTGAAGGCTGCATGCTCCATCTTCTTTCCATTTTCCAGAGCTAGATGATGGACCAGAGAGACTGCGCAGCACTGATTCATGTATTAAATCTGTGGTGGCCGTCTGTGTGTGCTCAAGGGAGTCTGCAGTGAGCACAGGCAGGAAAAGCCCTGCCTTTTAGAGCTTACGTTCTATTAAGGAAAAGCAGATGAAACACATAAATGACTAAAATTTATAGTATATCAACTAGTAAGAGGTTTTGGAAAGGTCAGGAAGAAAGGAACAGAGTATTAAGGATGGCTTCATGAAAAAGGTGACGTATGAGCCGGCAGCTATGTTGATACATGGGTGCAAGTGTGCCGGCCACAGGGGATGGTACATAGAAAGCTATGTGGCAGAATCTATGTGTTGGAGGGACAGCAAGGAGACCAGCACAGCTGCAGTGAAGTGACAGGGGGTCGGAGGATAGATGAACTCAGAAGGGCAGGGTGAGGTCAAGCCTTTGCAAGGACTTCAGAGTCTATTTTTACCCTAGGTGATTAGGGAAGCCTTGGGGAGAAAGAGGTGAGGAAAGAAGTGATGTGATGGCTTAGGTTTAAGAGGATCACATTTGCTGCTCTGTTGAAATTCTACAACTGAGAAGAACAGGGAACATTTAGGTATCTATTGACCAGACTACAAGTGGTGGAGGTGGCAAGAAGTGGTTGACATCTGGATATACAGGATTTGGAAGGCAGAGTTGTCCATATTTTGTGTGACTGGATTTAGTGTGGAGAGAAAGAATGGGAGTCACAGATGACTTCCACTTTTTTGGCCTGAAACCTGGAAAGTTGACATTGTAATTTTTGTTTGCTGAGATAGAGAAGGTTAGAATAGAGGGAATGGCAGAAGACTGGGTTTAAAAATGAATGAAAGATATATTCAAGCCACATTGTTCAAGTTATCCAGGAAGTCATCTATAAAAATAATTTTATTGATGTGTGAGATGATTTATTGTGAGTTGCTAAGGAGAGACATGTGAGTGTGTGTGGAAAGGGGGCATTGTCTACTTAACAGCACTAGAACAGTGCTACTTGAATTGAGCCACAAATGTGTTTTGTTTTGGAGGAGGCTTAGCTACTGTGAACGAAAACTCTAGCAGATACTGACAATTAACTTTTATGTAGCCCTCCCTATGCAGCAGGCATTTTTCGCATGCTTTACAGTTAGTAACTTCCTTGATTATCACAGAATTCTATTACGAAGGTGTCAGCGTTTTCTGCTTTATGTAGCTGAGGCTACTGATTCAGAAACAAGGCAAATCTACATGCTGAAGGCCAGATAGTATTAGTCATAGAGGCAAGATTTGATCCCATAAAGGCCAGCGTCAGAACTTGGACCCCTGACCACTCTGATCTGGTGCTATATTGCTTATAATTCATTCAGAGCTAAGAGTCCCTAAGTGGGCTAATAATATCATGATTTTCACTGTAATATTATTATACATTTATTTTTTAAACACAGCTTTTTAACTTGATTATTTAAAATTGGGAAAGAATATTAAGAAATATTACAGAGTAGAAGGCCAGGCATGGTGACTCACGCTTGTAATCCCAGCACTTTGGGAGGCCGAGGTGGGCAGATCACGAGGTCAGGAGATCGAGACCATCCACCATCCTGGCAACATGGTGAAATTCCATCTCTACTAAAAATACAAACAATTAGCTGGGCATGGTGGCAGGCACCTGTAGTCCCAGCTACTCGGGAGGCTGAGGCAGGAGAATGACATGAACCTGGGAGACGGAGCTTGCATTGAGCCAAGATCGTGCCACTGTACTCCAGCCTGGGCTACAGAGCGAGATTCCAGCTCACAAAACAAACAAACAAACAAACACAAATCACAGAGTAGATTCTCCTTATTTAAGGTAGTTATAGAGTCATTATGAACACAGAGTTAGCAACTACTGAGCTTCGCTCCTAGAGGAAATACAAGGTTAGGTTCCTTCAAATCCCTGGTCACAATATTTTCATAAACAGAGCAGCATATCACCAAATTTTTTGTGTCTGTTTGCAGGCACCTTATTTAATATATAATATTGCTTCTTTAACATTGAACTAATTGAGTGAGTGCTGCAACTCACTCCAAATGAAGACTAACACGTGTAGTTTCTTCATGAAAGCAGATCAAAGCCTTCTCAGTTAGGAACACTGGATAGCACCTCAGCAGTACACTTGGGGGCCACCTTTAAAAGCTCAAAAATGTGGAAAAAAATGGCACTACAAAGACCACAAAAAGGATACTTGTTCATTCTGTGAGAGCTGAAACAACAGGCAGTTTTTTAACTTCAAAAAAGGTATATTATTTGATCTCAGCTGTGAATGTGAACCTTGGCTGACTAAAATTTTTCATCATTCTGTTCAGGTTTACAAATTATCACAACAGTGCCATGAGAAATTATTTTGGGGTTACAAATAAATATTACCAAGTAAGTATATCTGCAAATATGGAATGCACGAAGAATGAGAATCAACTGTACTTATTGTTAAACAAAACTATTGACACTTTTCTGAGTTTTAACTATGAAATAGAAGTCATTGAAGCCCAATATACTTTAGGAATTGGAGTGAGCCAAAAAGTGATGGGTTTCTACATTTTCACAATTTGAGCAAAAGAGGGCCTCATAATTTACATCATATTGTTGAATAGGGTTTTGCAAATTCCTAGCTATATTGTCTCATTGGGT
Organism: Mandrillus leucophaeus; assembly: GCF_000951045.1. Lineage (NCBI taxonomy): Eukaryota > Metazoa > Chordata > Mammalia > Primates > Cercopithecidae > Mandrillus > Mandrillus leucophaeus. The sequence continues at coordinate 785,945 of NW_012108142.1, read as the reverse complement.
GTGAAGAGTGCTTCTGTGCCATAAGCAATAAACTTATAATCCTTACTGTTTCCTCATCTGTTTGTTTTTGAGACAAAATCTTACTTTGTTGCTAAGCTGGAATGCAGTGGCATGATCTTGGCTTACTGCAACCTCCGTCCCCTGGGTACAAGCAATTTTTGTGTCTCAGCTGCCTAAAGAGCTGGGACTACAGGCGCATGCCACCACACCCAGCTAATTTTTTGTATTTTTAGTAGAGATGAGTTTTCACCATGTTGGCCAGCCTGGTCTTGAACTCCTGACCTCACGTGACCCAGCCAACTCAGCCTCTCAAAGTGCTGGGATTACAGATGTCTACCACCACGCCCAGCCCTAATCCTTATTGTTATATAAAATCTAATATCAGAGAGGTTGGCAGTGGTGTGAAATCCCAAATACGAATGTTTTGGCTCCCCCAAAACAATATTTTAATGCATGATAATTTTTATATGTACTTGGTTATATGATTATGTATTATAATTATATATAATTTGTCCACTAAGAATTTTTTCATTTACATTTTTATTATTTGAGCATCTCAAATATATAATTTTTATTTTACAGTTTATATAATTTAATTTTTAAAATATTTTCTGACTTGTACCACATCCAAGCACCAATGTTCTATAACTCAAATGTGTTTTTCTAGCTTAAAAAAAAAAATTCCAAGGTATTTTACTTATCCTCAGATTGAGAAGCCTTTTTGTTACTCAAGATTAAATTCACAAAGCTGAAAGTGATTTATTCTCTTAAAAATCTTGACTTCATGTTTATTTCAACATGTGCATATTTATATGTATTAATTTCTAAGATGTTGAAACAATGCAGCTATGCCCTGAGTTAAATGCTTGTAAAATCTCAGATATGCTCAGTCACTTGCTTGCTGAGAGAGGAACAATGGACTTTTCTTTGCTATTTTGGATCATGTGGTTTTTATAGGGAATGGTCTCTGAATAGCATTGCTCAATTCTCACTTCTTTTCTGATACGATTTTAGATAAAAGGTTTCCATTTTGTCTTCAGTATGCCGGATCTAAATTTTCACATTTAATTTTATAAAGTGGCCACAGTTGCTAAGCTATTCTGTACAGTTAGCAATTCTAAAGCTGTGACAAATATGCACATTTTAATAGGTGCATTTCAAACCATAAGAAAAAAAATGCTTTTATGTTGGTATTAGTTACTTTAAAGCGGTATTAATTTCTTTAAATTGCGTAAACCACCTTATGATGCTTGTGTTTAGGAAAATGGTCACCAATGTTACTGACTCATCTTCTCAGGCTTTTTCCTTTTTCTTATTGAAAAATTTGGGGTGGAAGTCATTTGATACTTCATGTGTCCTGGAATCATTCACTAAATTTTACTATAAAGAATATCCATCATACATAGTTTCAAGAAATTGATAGTAGAGAACTAAAGGACAAAATATTATTTTAAGTAGTTTTGATTTTGAAAAGGGTGATAGGGAATATCAGATTGCTGAATTCTTACTATTACATACAAGGAGGAGCTCTTTAAAGATTTTTTTACTGCTTGAAATCAGAAGTTGTAGGAGGAAATATTAGCCAATGTATAGTCATTTGCTGAGTGAGGCTCGGAGTGACGTTATCACTCTTTTACTTCAGTAACAATGGATTGATTACTGGAAATTGCAGGGAACATTTTCTTAATCCTCGGCCTTTTGTGTTTGAATATCTGATATTAGTAACATCTTTGCCTGTAGGGTGGAGTGTGCCCTGTTCTGTAAGTAATGGACAAGGTGGAACTAGATCACTTTAATGGGTGCTGCAGGCAACTGCTGGAACCAAAGCATTCTGTCATAGCTGAAACAGTAAACATTTCACAGACATATGGCTTACTTTATATGAGGTGGCTTACATTGATAGATCAAAATCCAATCATTCCAAAATTTGACTAATTATTGTTTAGACAGTTCCTAGGTTAAATACTACTACATAAAATTGTTTACAGTTTGGTTATAAATTGCCCTTTTCATCACTTCAATTTCTTACATATCAATGCACAAGCTGCCCTTGCTCTTGTCAGGTGATACCCCTTCGTAGAAAATAAGTATACATTTAAATGGTTCAAGGTAAGTCTAACTTTCCTATGTGAACTGTGGTAGAAAATCCTGGCCAAGCACCTGAATATCAACTTTTCATGTAAATGACCACACATACAATATTTAATCTCTTTCTCATCAATTGATTTTGCCTTTGACTGCACTGAGAAAATTGAAGTCTTCAGGCTTGAATGCCTTCAACTTCCTACTAACAAATGATTGATTTTTTTCCTATTTATTTGCTGCCTTTTTTCCATCCTTAAAGAGGTGTTCATTCTCCTTTTTAAGCTAAGTCTTTTCACATACTTGCTAAATTCTACTCATAGTCACCTCTCCAAGGATTTCTCCTTGTTCCTCCCTTGTTTTCAGTCATTCTATTAGCCTTTTCCTTTAAATTCATATTTATGTCCCAGTATCTTTCATTAAGTTAAAAAAAGAAAAAATAATCAAACTTGTTTCTTTAGTTGTGCTTTACTGTTCCTCTCACGTTTACACTGAAGCTTCTCTGAAGAACAGTATGATTCTGCTGACCCCAGTTAGCAGCTCCCAGACAGTTCTCAATCCAGACAATCTGACTTAAGCCCACTGGAACCTTTCAAATGACCTTGGCCATGGACGCTTTTGATACTATTGTGGTGAAATCAGTGAATGCATTTTCATTTCATTGATTATCCTACTTCATGTATCTCACTTGATCTTAAGGCAAGTTGACCATAGAAGGAAACTGGGCAAACGTCCCATTTTTTACCCACATTCATATATTTTGGCATGAATAGTAAAAAATTTGAAAGAGGCTATTCAGCCTCCTATGCTGTTAGTGGCCTTTGAAGACAAAGAGCCTTTTGGTTTTTAGTTTTTGATTTTATAAATCTGCTGCTACTTAAACTTTACCATCACTAAAATCTATGGTGGAAAATTATTCTATCTATCATAAAAATGCTTACTTAATATTAACAGTGATTAGAAGCATAATATTAGATTTTAGAAGATAAGCAATAAAGTATCACTGAAAAAACCAAATCTGTAAGTTTTCTAATTTCAAATCAGCTTCTAATTGTCACTCCTGTCTTAACAACAAGAACAAATCTGAACTGATTGAAAATCGGTGACGTTTGTTGGACCTATCAGAGTACTAAGTTTGTAAGAAAAAGTCTATCAGCTCTAAAATCTGAGGGGATGCAGATGGTCTGGAGCGGAAGCACAGGAGCCATATACTGGTAGGAATATTTAAATGGCAATGTCTTGACTTGCCGGAGGCTGAGCGCAGACTAGTATGGAGTGAGGAAACCCTGGGGGCCACAGTCTTAGGGGGCGCCACATTTTCATGGGTTTTACCTCCAGGTAAAACGATAGAGTTTCTCACAAGGAACTCACCAGGTTCCCACAAGGAAGATCTGAGAGAGGTCCTTTTTATGGATAAAATCCTTTTATCCATAAAACAGATGTTTTGCAGAGAAGTACCTGGAAGCACAAAATAAAGAGAGAGACAAAAGCAAAGAAATATTGGAAGCCTCTGGCTCCTAGTGTTACAGCAGACATTAAACACAGCCTAGCTACTAGCCAGATCAAAATAGACTCTCACTTCCTAGACCTAATGACCTCAGTTAGTAATACCTAATATCTGGCTTTCAAAGAAAAATTAAAAGACATGTCAAAAGACAAGGAAAACACAGTTTGAAGATATTAAAAAAAGCATCAGAACCAGTCACAGATATGACACAGATATTAAAATTATCAGACAGGGATTTAAAATAACTATTATTAATATGCAGAGGATTCTAATGAGAAAAAGTAGACAACTTACAAAACAGATGAACAATGTAAGCAAAGAGATGGAAACTCTACTAAAGAAACGAAAGGAAACTCTATAAATCAAAAGCACTGCAACAAAAATGAAGAATGCCTTTGATGGGCTCCTTAGTAGACTGGACCTAGGTGAGGAATAGCGAGCCACCTCTGACGGCCAACAGGACTTTCTAAACTGAAATGCAAAAAGAACACAGTGACAGGAAACAACAGAACTGTGGAGTAATTTGAAAAGGTTTGACATGTGTAATGGGAGTACTAGAAGAGAGAATAAGTATACACTTTGATAGAAGAAATAAGATGTAGTATTTGATAGATTAGTAGGGTGACTGTAATTTACAATAATCTATCGTGTATATATAGCTAGAAGAGAGGAATTAGAATGTTTCTAGCATAAAGAAAAGACAGTATTTAAGATGATGAATATCCCAATATACTGATAGGATCCTTAAAAATTATATAAATTTATAAAATTATCACATATACTCCTCAAATGTGTACATCTATTTTGTATCAACTAAAAAAACAAAATTTAAAAACAAAAAGAAAAAGGCCAAAGACATATTTGGTTTAATAATGGCCAAAAGCTTCCTGAAATTCATGACAGATACGAAGCCACACAGATCCAGGATGCTCAGAGAACAACAAGCAAGATAAACATAAAAAACAAACAATGAAAAACCAAAAAACAGCTATACTTAAGTATAGCATATTTGAAATGCTGAATACTAAACAAAAAGAGAAAATCTTGAAAAAAACTAGGCAGGAAAACATATCTTATTTATAGAAGAAAAAAAGATAAGAATCACAATGATCTTCTCTCTAGAAATCATGAAAGCAAGAGGAGTGGAGTGAAATACTTAAAATGGTAAAAAGAAACACTGCCAACATAGAATTTTATTTCCAGTAAAATTATCCTTCACATGTGAAAAAGAATAAAGTTTTCTCAGACGAACAAAAGTTGAGCCAATACATTGCCAGCAGACCTCCAGCCTTGCAAGAAATGTTAAAATAAATTATTAAAAACATACACAGGAAAATTGTATAGGTCAGAATCTTTTACTACATGAAGAATAGAGAACAATGAGAAAGAAATAAAGACAAAAAATAACTCCACACAACTTTTGTTTTTCTTATTCTAAATTCATCTAAAAATGACTATTTAAAGTAATAACAATATATTGGGTTATTATAGCATAAGGATAAGTAAAACTAATGACTGTAATATCATAGGGGGTACGGAGGAGGGTGTGGGAATGCTGTGTTGTAAGATACCTGCACTACATGTGAATTTATATAGTGTCATTTGAAGGTAGACTTGGATTAGTTAAAAATGTATACTGGAAACTTTAGAACAACCAGTAAAAATTTTTCAGAAGTATAATTGTCATGCTAAGACAGGATATGAAATGGAATCATATAATATGCTCAATTAAATCAATGGTGGCAGAAGAAGAAGATAAAATAGAAACAAAGAGCCAATTTAATGCATGGAAAATAGTTACAAACACAGAGATTAACACAACTATGTCAATAATTGCTCTAAATTGAGTAGTCTAAACACACCAATTAAAAGACACAGATCATTGGTAGTGATAAATATATATGACCCAACTCTAGGTTGTCTACTTGAAAACCACATTGAATGTAAAGATGCAGACAGGATAAATGGAAATGAAAAAAGATCTATGATGCCAATATAAATCAAAAGACAGAGAAGCTATATTAATTTTAGGAGAAATAGTCAAACCCACTATTGTAATTGTAGACTTCACTGTGCTTTTTTCAGGAATTGATGGATCAAACAGGCAAAAGTGAATAAATGTCCACTTTCATGAACAGCAGCAGAAGTCAACTCTATTGAATTAACATTTACAGAATATTCCAGTCAACTGCAGCAAAACACACGTTCTTCTCAATCTCACGTGAATAATTCATGTCAAGATAGACTGTCTTCTGAGCAATAAAACATACCTTAAAATTTTTAAAGTAGAACAAATATACAAAATATGTTCTCAGACCACAATGAAGTTAACTAGAAATCAGTAATAGAAAGGTTTCTGGAAATTGTCAAATATTTGGAGATGAAACAGCACACTTAAAAAGTACGTGTAGCCCAAAGAAGTCTCAGGATTATTTAAAATATATTTTCAGCTAAATAAAAACAGAAGTACAACTTATCAAAATGTGTGGGATGCAGCAAAATCAAAGCTTAGAGAGAAATTTATAGCATTAAATACATGTGTCAGAGAAGAAGACAGATATAAAAGCAATAATCTAAGCTTTCCCCTTTGGAAACTAGAGAAAGAAGAGCAATTGAGGCCTAAATCAAACAGAAGAAATAATGATAATTGGAGCAGAAATAAATTAAAAATAGGAAAACATAAAGACATTAAATCAATGAAACCACAAGCTACGTTAAAAATCCTTATTATAAAACTACAGTAATCAACACAGGTTTTCCTGAAAGAATAGAAGGTTTTCGTAGAGATCAATGAAACAAGGAAGAAAGCCCACAAGTAGACCAATATAAATACAGTCCGGTGATCATTGACGAAGAACAGCAATGCAAAAGAGAAAAAGTAGATTTTTAAATAAACAGTCCTGGAACAATTAGTCTCTATGCAAAAGAATGAACCTGGAAACACATCTTAAACCTTTCCCAAAATTAACTCAAAATGGGTAATGGACTTAAATGTAAAATATAAAACTTTAAAACTTCCAGAAGAAATCACATGCAAAATCCAGGTGACCTGTGATTTGGTGAGGAGTTTATATATATATGTTAATATCAAAATTGTAACCCATGAAGGAAAAATTGATAAGTTGGACTATGATATATAAAACAAGTATCTGATAATAATTTAGTTTGGCAGGGTTTTTTTTGACATATAAAATTGTATATATTTATAGTGTACAACATGACATTTTGATATATGTATACATTATAGAATGGCTAAATCAAGCTAATTAACATATGCATTACCTCACTTATTATTTTTTGCAGTGAGAACACAAAATATTAGCATTCCTTAACTATACAATCTATTGTTATTAACAATATATAGTGACTATGATATGTAATCATGTAATCAGTGTCTTGAATTTATTCCTCCTATCTGGCTAAAGTTTTTTGTCCTTTGACCAACATCTGAATTCTCCCAACTCTCAGCCTCTAATAACCACCACTTTATTCTCTGTTCCTATGAATTTATCTCAGAAAGAACTTATAGCTAAAATATACAAAGGACTCATGAGCTTCAACAATAAGAAAACAAACAACCCAGTTAAGAATGGGCAGAAGATCTTAACAGACGCCTCACCAAAGAAGATAGACGATGGCAAATAAGCATACAAAAAGAGGCTCAGTAGCGTTTGTTATTAGACAGTTGTAAATTAAAACAAGACCCAGTACCACCATATACCCATCCCAGTGACTAAAAGACACACCAAAGCCATACAAAACCTAGAAAGTCATTCGGAGGCAATGATGTGGAGCCACAGGAGCTCTTATTCACTGCTGGTGGAAACAAAATGGCACAGCCACTTTGGAGACACTTGGCAGTGCTTAACAAAGTTAAATATAGTCTTACAATACAATCCCGCAATCAAGTTCCCGGGTTTTTACACAAATGAGTTGAAAACTTATGTCCATTTAAAAGCCTATACTCAAATATTTATAGCAGCTTTATTCATAATTGCCAAAACCTGGAAGCAGCCAAGATGTCCTTCTGTAAACAAGTGGATACACAAACTGTGGATCATCCATGCAGTGGAACAGGAGTCAGCAATAAAACAGGACTGGCTAACAAGCCCTGAGCAGACATGGATAAATCTTAAATGCATATGCCATCCAAGTGAAAGAAGCCAGTTTTAAAAGGCTTCTGGAAAAGGCAAAAGCTATAGAGATAGTAAAAAAATGTCAGTGGTTGCCAGGGATTTGGAGATCAAAGATGAAGGATGAATAGGTAAATGAAGCTTAGGGGATTTTTTAGGGCAGTAAAACTATTCTGTATGATATTGTGATAGCGGATACACGACACCCTGCCTTTGTGAACAAAAAAGAAACTTATAGTACAAAATGTGAACCTTAATGTATATAAACAAAAACAATCATTTAGGATGTCCTGGGATCCAAAGATGGAATATGGAATTTGACAAGAGAATCTAAATGTATTGCAAACCTATGAAACAATTTTGCTGAAGAGGATGGAAAAAAGAAAGGTGTCGATGAGTGGACTCTGTAAGCCTAAAGCCAAACATTTTTGCATAGCACTCTACTTCAATGTGCAAAGTTACTTCTCATGGAGGTATGAGTTAACAATTCTGGGCAGGGCACAGTGACTCATGCCTATAATCCCAGCACTTTGGGAGGCTAAGGTGGGCTGATCACTTGAGGTCAGGAGTTCGAGACCAGCCTGACCAGCGTGGTGAAACACCATCTCTACTAAAACTACAAAAAAAAAAAAAAAAAGCCAGGCACTGTAGCGTACGCCTATAATCCCAGCTACTCGAGAAGCTGAGGCTGGGTAATCGCTTGAACCTGGGAAGCAGGGGTTGCGGTGAGCCGAGATTGTACCACTGCACTCCAGCCTGGATGACAGAGCGAGACTCTGTCTCAAAAAAAAAAAGACAATTCTGATACAGCGACACATGTACACTGAAAGTGGACAATTATATAAATGGATGTTAGGAGCCAGCTTTCTCATTGATGCAGCAGGAATTTGCAAATAAGCAAGGGAAGGAGGCTAGAGTGACTCCTGTGGTGATGGATTAGAGTTGACAATATCAGTATGAACTCATGTTAGCTTAATAGGGTTACAGATGGTTATGCATAGAAATATTTATGTGTGTGTGTATATACATATATGTGTGCGTGTGTTAATACACAAACACACACACATATTTCCCTCCCGTGTCAGCTGAAAGAGCCCAAATCCATGACACTTTCATAGCGATGAACACACTGACCTCCAAAATCTTGGTTCCCCATATAATTCTCCAATTAAAAAACAAAGAAAAACAGGAATTTTTGGAGAAACGGCTGAATCTAGGTCTTGCATGAAATTTACAAGACAAGCCTGCATCAGCTTGTAGTGCTTGAAACTTGAGAGGTAAAATTTTTTTTTTAAGGAGTACATCAAAGAAATTCAGAGCCAACTGAAAGACCAGTGGCTCACACTGGAACAATTTAAGCAACATGATAAAATAGTAGTATTGGATTATTACTTTAATATGAAATAAATATTAATCCATTAATAATATAAATCAATGCAGTAGAATACACAAATCTACTGTGCTGAAGATTTCCAAATAATTATGTAGCTTCTACATCCTCAGAGAATTGTAGCATAAACCCTCACTCCTGAAATATAGGCTGCTCCAAGTTACTTCTTTCCAGAGTTTACAATACATAAAGGGAGAAAAACAAGTGACTTTTCAGAGGGAAGGCTTGTTAAAGATTACGTCAGTCAGGTGGTGACAGAAACCTCAAGAGTGGCGAGCCATACTGATATTACATACCCTTCATGTGATGTCACGCGAATGGCATTCCACCTCTGTGGGACTCCTCCGAAATCGCACAGGCACAGTTCGACTGTAAGAAAACGTCATGAATACCACAACTGAGGGTCAGTCTTCGAAATTCATCACTAGGGCTCTTCAAAACTGTCAATGTCATAAAAAGCAAGGTCAATCTGAGAAACGGTCACAGCCTAAAGGAACCCAAGGAGATAGGACTAAGAGATGTAATGTAGTATCCTGATGAGGTCCTGGGACAGATATAAGATAAGATGTAAACCTAGAGGGATTTGCATGTAGTGAACACTTCAGTTCATGATAATGTATCTGTAGCAGTTCATTAATTATAATAATTATACCATACTAATGTAAGAATTGGGAATTGAGGACACGGGTATGAGGTATATAGGAATGGTCTGTGGTATCGTCACAATTTCTTTTCAAGTTTAAAAGTGTCCTCAAATAAAATGTTAATTTAAAATATATTTTTAAATATGGGTTTTCCAATAAAAATTATACATAATTTTATGTTTCAGGAGACCAAGAAAGATCTAGTCTCATTGTGACTGGAGGAAAATATTATAGAAGTCACTATCTGTAATTTATATGCTTTTTCAGAAAAATTCTATGAAAATATCTGTACTAGGTTTCCCGTATATAAATAGTCACCTACAAGCTATTACATATGTTTATATCTATTTGTTAGTGAGGGGCACAGATTCGTACAAACGTTATACTTAATTTCAAGAAGCGGCTATAAAGACAGGACTATTAAAATTCCTGGGATAACTCTGGAAGTGCAAATGTTATAGTCATTCGTCACTGGCAGAAATCCTAAGAGACATTTCATTAACCCACTGCTCATTGACATTAAAAAAGCTTATGCCATTAAACTTTTATGAGACTGGAGATTTCCATTTTGTTTGAAAGATTATTGGCCATAACTTGTTTTTTCTTTTGTTTTCTTTTTGAGATGGAGTCTCACTCTGTTGCCCAGACTGGAATGCAGTGGTATGATCTCAGCTCACTGCAACCTCTGCCACCAGGGTTCAAATGATTCTCTTGCCTCAGTCTCCTGAGTAGCTGGGATTACAGGCACCTGCCACCGTGCCCGGCTAATTTTTGTAGTTTCTTTCTTTTTTTTTTAGTAGAGACAGGGTTGGTCTCTACTAAAAAGCCATGTTGGTCAGGCTGCTCTCGAACTCCTGACTTCGTGATCCACCCATATATGGCCTTAACTTATAGATGAAAATGATTATGTAAAACACTATTAAGTTTTTGTATATCATAAATAAATATGTTAATAAGGTTGATGTAAGAGACAGGATAGATGAGACATTGCACCAATATTTCTACTCAAAAAAAAATACTGAAAATTTAGTAACAATAAAACATAACCCTGTTTCTTTGGAGGATTATATGTTTTTTTGTATTCGTTAGAAGGAGTCTGTCTCTTTATGAGGTCTTTCTTTTTGGGAATGGCTTTATTGACTCATTCCATAACCAAAACTATCAGGAGGATTCTGCAAGAGATATGATCTCAGTAATAACATCAATTCATATGCACTCAAGGAAGTAAAATGGATTTTGACCTAGGTATTAATTAAAATGTATTTGCTTTTTAAATTCTAAGAAAATACAGAAAGTGTATGATGTGTTTAAGTCTGCTACTGAGGCGGTCCTGGAGGTGCTCTTAAGGTGCATTTCTAAAAATAAATTCTTTCTGGGCCATCAGAATGAACTTATGAAATGATAATTAGCTGGAAAAGAATCAAGACCTACATTAACTTGCACAAAGGTAGTAGGAGTCAGTACCCTTCACATTCTGCTACCTAAATAAATGGTCACTACGAAACATATACAAAAAAAGAGGCTATACTTTGAGGATTTGGCAGATCTCAGACAGTTGACAATGTGTGTATGTTTATATTACAATAGATTTCATGTCACCTTCTCACAGCACCTGCATTTATGTAATAAATCAGTGAAGAGATCAGCAGTGATTTCTGGTAAAGCAGTCATTGCGTTCTGGTAGAACTGTTGCTGTCACAGCACTCTGCTGTAGTGTGCAAAACAAGCTGTAGCATGCAGAACAAGCTGTAGCATGCAGAGCAAGCAGAGAATATCTAAGGTTGCTTAGGGAGAGGAAATGTGTGTTTACAATGGTAAGGAATAAATTAATGTACAGACTATTGACATACTTAACTCTCTGATATGTCAGTATATTGACATACTGAACAACATTTTTGAGCATGAATAAAACTCCTTGTTACAGGTTTTGGCCACTCTCTCTCTCTGTGTGTGTGTGTGTGTGTGTGTGTGTGTGTGTGTGTGTGTGTGTGTAATAAAAATGATACAGGCTTAAAGTAAAAGAAATAGATTTAAAAATGGTTTCTTGACCTTAAGGTATAAATAAAACATATATCTTCATTTTTATGAGATAATTCTCAATATGATCTTAGATCCTTTCACCTTACTACCAGTATATTTTGAGTAAGAAAACACCATTTTATCTTAATTTTAACATAATTATTAAGAACAAATAGAAGTCTTGCTAGTCTGTGATTTTTCTC